>NW_007809634.1:0-998 GCF_000696425.1 Galeopterus variegatus | reverse complement strand
TTCAAGAGATGCAGAAAAAGCATTTGACAAAATTCAGCATTGCTTCATGATAAAGATTTTTAAAAATGTATAGAAGGAAAGGTATAGAAAGAAAGTATCTCAACACAGTAAAAGTCATATATGACAAACTCTCCATCAATGGCATCTTGAATGTAAAAAAGCTGAAAACTTTTCCTTTAAGAACAGGAAGGAGACAATGATGCCAACTCCCATGACACCTACTCAACATAGTCCTGGAAGCATTAGCCAGAGCAATCAGGCAAAAGAAAGAAACAATGGGTACTCATACTGGAAGAGATGAAGTCAAATGGTCCTTGTTCACAGGCAACATGATCCTATATACAGAAAAGCCTAAACACTCTACCAAAGAGCTCTTAGAGCTGATAAATGAATTCATTAAAATTGAAGAAAACAAAATCAATGCACAAAAATCAGTAGCAGAGGGTACAAAATCAATACACAAAAACTAGTAATGTTTTATACACCAACAATGAACAAGCAGAAAAAGAAATCAAAAAAGCAAACCCATTTACAATAGCTACCAAAATAATGAAATAACTAGGAATAAATTTAACCAAGGACGTGAAAGATCTCTACAATGAGAATTACGAAACGCTACTGAAATAAATTAAAGAGGACACCAGATGATAGAAAGACCTTCCATGTTCATGAACTGGAAGAATTAACATTGTGAAAATGTCCCCCCTACCAAAAGCAATCTACAGATTCAATATAATATCCATCAAAATACACATGGCATTCTTCACAGAAATAGAAAAAAAACAACAACCCAAAATCCTAACTTTCTTATGGAACAACAAAAGACCCTGAATATCCAAAGCAATCCTGAGCCAAAAAAAACGAAGCTGGAGACATTACACAACATGATGTAAAACTACAAAACCATAGCATTGTACTAGCATAAAAACAGACACACGGACCAATGAAACAGAATAGAGAAGCCAGAAATCAACCCACATACTTACAGCCAACTGATC
>NW_007809633.1:0-999 GCF_000696425.1 Galeopterus variegatus | reverse complement strand
AAAAAAAAAAAAAAAAAAAAAAAAAAGGAATATAGTAATTCTCAAGTACCAGACCCTACAGAACAGAAAACCGTTGAGATGACTGGAAAGGAATTCCGACTAACAATCTTAAGGAAACTCAATGAGATAAGAGAATACTCAGACAACACAATGAAATGAGAAAAAATATCCAGGATATGGAGGAGGAAATTTACAATGAATTAATACCTTAAAAAATAATGTAGCAGAAGTCCTGGTACTAAAAGACACATTCAACAAAATAAAAAAAATAACTGAGAGCTTAAGCAACAGATTAGAGCAAGCAGAAGGAAGAATCTCTGATCTCAAAGATGGTCTTTATGAAAACACACAGGCAGACAAAAACACTTTTTTTAAATGAAGAAAGTCTAAGAGAGATATCAGACAACCTTAAGTGCACAAACAACTGAATCATAGGTGCTCCAGAAGGAGAGGAGAAAGATAAAGGCATTGAAATAATAAAGAAAACTTTCCAGGTATAAGGAGAGACACAGATCTTCAGATCCAGGAATTTCAAAGATCACCAAACAGATTCAACCCCAAAAGATCCTAAGACATATATGGTCAAACTGGAAAAGCTCAAAGACAGAGAGAATATCCTAAAAGCAGCAGGAGAAAAGCATTAAGTCACCTAGAAAGGAACACCCATCAGACTAACAGCAGACTTCTCAACAGGAACTCTACAGGCAAGAAGAAAATGGGATGACATATTCAAAACACTAAGAGAAAAAAGCTGCCAACCAAGAATACTATACCCAGCTAGGCTATCCTTCAGAAATGAGGGAAAAATAGTGTATTTCCCAAAGAAACAACAACTGCAGGAGTTCATCACCACACAATCAGCCCTGCAAGAAATTCTCAAGAGAGTGCTGAATCTGGAATCCGAAAAACAACCATCACTACCACAAACACACAAGAAGGAACAAAACCCACTGGTAAAACACAAATGCAAGTGAGAAAGAAAAAGGAAACCAAGTCTTA
>NW_007809632.1:0-999 GCF_000696425.1 Galeopterus variegatus | reverse complement strand
TTAGTGGTCGCTGCAGACCACCTGTAACTCTACAGAAACCTGAGCTCTAGCCAATAGCTACGTACCCTGGTTCCCAGTGACCTTTCTGTCTTATTGCTCTTTAGGAGATGTGGGTAATTATAGCACCCTCGGGCTCTGCATTTTCTGTTTTGGTTTTCTTATATATTTTTTGTCACTCTTCTCATAGGTTTTTAGTTTAAATTTGCTCCCTTTATTTTCCTGAATGCTGACTGATACATTTCTCTACAACATGTCAGGCACCATACATATATTAATGTACCTGGATGCCAAAAGGGGATAAATTTAAAATTATACTCTATCTTTCACTTGATGAAATGTCAGCATTTTAAATTTGCTGGCATTTTCTCTCTGCAAGATAGAAAGGCACCAAGTAGGATAAATACCTGGATTAAGGTCAACCAAATGATCATCTTTTTTCACACGAATGGAAGAAATATCAACTTGTTCTTAGAAAAGCGTTGGTGTTGTGAAGAGAATAAGATATAAATATATTATATGGATGATTAGTATCATTTTAAGAAAGAAAAAGTTTAAATAGCTCACGATTTGTGTTATCTTTCATTTTTTTTTAAAAAAAAACCTCATTTTAACTTTCAGATATGAGAGAGCCCAGACATTCATTCATATTGGATGTCCCAACTTTGGCATCCTGGAAGCTTGCTATAAACCAGGAGTGGCCCCAGATATGAAGTATCAGCTTATGTTTCAAGAAATCATCTAATATTATTTGCAATTATTTTCTTTGTTTGCTTTAAATTTGAAGTGAGAGAAAGAATAACTTGTATTGGTAGAGTAACAATCTGGTTTGAGCTGATTTATTTATGGAGGCATGATGATATCTCAGCATGATTTCCAAAACATGACTTCAGAAAATTTGGATAGATGATCAGAAGATTTAGGAGTAGTTAGTAATTTCTATTAATATGCAAGAGAGAAGAAATTTAAAATAATATTTTAATACTGCACTATAATAAAGGA
>NW_007809631.1:0-999 GCF_000696425.1 Galeopterus variegatus | reverse complement strand
TTAAGTTTCACCTGAGTCGAAGTACTTCTTAAGTTCTTTCCTTACCACATATGGCCTAAGTGAGAAAAGGTCTTTGCTAACTCTGAACTGACTCAAATTCTGGGTGGACACAATATTTTGAGAAGCTGACAGGGGTATACAGAGAAGTTATGGAGCCTGGAGCCAACTCACTCATTCATAAAGTGAATTGAATTCCAATTTGGTATTAATGCACTTAGACCGCCTCAGAGATGCTGCAACTAACTTAAGCTACTACTTCCTAAACTTTAATGTATATATAAATCACCCGAGGGCTTGCTGAAATGTAAACTATGAATCTGTAGATTTGGAGTGGAGCCTGAGATTTTGCATTTCTAACAAATTCTCAGGTGAGGCTAATGCTGCTAGCTATCATATTTCTCTGAAGTTTGAGCAGTAAAATCTTAAGCTGCATTTCTTGGGGAAAAAGGCATTCTATAAACTGTTTTAATAGGAATGTACATTGAAAGGAAAGTAACTTTTATACTGCTTAAGGCTGCTTTTAATACCGAGGATATGTGGAAAAGAACTGTTTTCTAGGATAAGATACTTAGAGAAATTCTGTAAGTGTACAATTTTCCTATTATGTATTCATGAAAATGGCACAATGAGCATGTGTACAAAGAAGAAAAAATACATAGAAATAAAAAGTGAGGAACAAAAATATTAAATATGTATCAGGGACAAAAAGTGAGGAACAAAAATATTAAATATGTATCAGGGACATAGGGAAAGTAGGATACCTGTGTGGAAAAGGATAAGAACACAAAGAAGATTAGCCATTGATGAATAAGGCTTTAATGGAGTCTAAGTCATTATTAGTTTATCAAATGCACCAGAGATAAGACAGAGGTTTTTGTTTTTTTAAATCAGAAACTGGGAGTCATTGCAGGTTCAGAAGTCCTAAGAAAAATATTACTGTAAAAAATATTAATAAGTTTTCAGTAAACCCAGACATTAGAACAGACAGAGTCTAATGAT
>NW_007809630.1:0-999 GCF_000696425.1 Galeopterus variegatus | reverse complement strand
AGAAAAGATATACTGTGTTCTGATAGAGAAAGACTTAATATTGTAAAGATGTTGTTCAACCTTGAGTAATTTAAAAATTAACAGGATCCCATTGAAAATATCTCTACACATTTTTTTCTTTTAAATTCTAGGAACTAGGCAAAAATAGCCAGGAAAACTTTGTAAACAGAGTATTGAAAGTAGCTTAGCTGTGCAGTGTTAAGAATGATTTTTATTTCTAATTTTCACTGCTCTGTGTTCGATGATAGCAAAATGTTTAAGAACTAGTTTGGGAGTTCACAGAATTCTAAATTTTTCTGCAAGTTTCTGTTTAACCTTGTTTAGGCTGTGGAGAGTCTCTGACAGTGGTTTTCAGCTCAGAAACAGATCAGAGCTTAAAAACCAACCATATGGCACCTGTTATATTCTGAAGGAAGTTTAACTCTCAGATGGGAAGGAAAGCAGGCAGCAGGAAGGATAGGGGCCTGAGGGTAAAGAAGAGCACAGGCAGGACAAGAGATAAGGAATGAAGGGATAAACACTATTTCTTTCAAGTGGAATGTGAAGGCATCTAAAAAAAAAATAGTTTTAAATTTTTTACATTTTTTATTTGCCTTGGACAGCACATCTTTTTAGTAAGCAATTTTTGGAATATGAACTTTTTGGGGGAATTTTTGACATAGCAATTAGGGAAGGTAGACTATTGGATGTATGAGATTTGCTACTGTTCATTCCAAGGTACCTTTCAAGTGAATAGTTCTGTTCAAATAAAAAAATTCTCCAAAGTGGCCACTATGATTCTAAAATATCCTTGGTGAAATTATGCCATTTAGAAAAATAAGTGTATGATTTAAAATTGTAGTATGAAGCATACATGTAAAAAGCTTGAGTCCAACGTGGAAGGGACAGGGACCTAAACTGAAACAAACCCATAAAAGTCTGGCCGTGTTGGTTAAATATATTACTTGTGTGCCTTGTGTCTTTGAATTTCAACCTAATGGTTGGTTGTCTCAAATTGGA
>NW_007809629.1:0-999 GCF_000696425.1 Galeopterus variegatus | reverse complement strand
AAAATCTGCAAAAGGTAAATGCATATGTAAGTCTTTGTGTATACTTTTATCAATATGGAGATATCTTTATAGCTAGATAAGACCATTTTATTTAGTAAATACCACATAGTATCTTTGAATACAATGAAATTACTTGGGCTACTTCTATTATGGTGTCTGTGATGTTCATTCTAATTTTCCATGTTCTTGTAGAGAAGGAATCTGAAACCTTGAGGGAAAAGAAAACATACAAATGCTATTAGAGTACACATTTTTGAGCAGCAGGAAGTCAGTAGTAAGTGTCAGAGATTGATCAGGATTGTGTTCTATATATAAACAATTGCCATCAGGTGTGCCCTGGTACGAGGTCATCCATGCACCCAAGCAGTAATTTGAGCAATTTAGAATTTCAGGCAGCCTAGAGAGGGAATAAATTATTGAAAAGTTTAACTTCAAGTGTAAAATGTATCTTTATGGCAGATTTCTCAAAGAAACAGATTCTGTCCTTTCATATTAAATTAGATTTGTTTATTGAATCAAATTTTTTAAATAATTTATCTACAAACATACACAAAAATATGTTGGTGTACCATTAGTTTTGCAAAAGTAGTAGTTGACCCAAAGGTGGAGAATAGATGTACATATATATTTGGTGTTTGCTACCAAGAACAATACATAAAATAAATAAAGGAACAGTTTATTCTGAAAAAATGTTGAGTTTTACCCAAACTTTGCTATTATTTTTTACATTGTTGAAGTCAAACCAATACCAATAGAGATATAAGTACTGACAAAAATCATGGTTACAAAGTTTCTACATGATGACTCGATTCTTGAAAAATAGTTAAGAATTCATTCTAGCATCTCAGACAGATTGCATCTTTATTAGCTTGGAACTTACTTTAATCAAATGGAACATTCTTCACATAAGAGAATTCACCCTCTGGCAGTGCTTGCTGGTCCTCTTCATACACATTCTTTCCTTTTTCTTTTGCGTTAGAGATCCAAAGTTTTAGACCA
>NW_007809628.1:0-999 GCF_000696425.1 Galeopterus variegatus | reverse complement strand
CCGGGGATTGGAGAAACTCAGTCCTGAAAGATGGGAGATCAGTAAGAAATCCAGTGCGGAAATCTAGCTAAGACTTGATTGGGATTCAGCACTGAGAAGTCACTTGGACTCATAGAAACCTTGAGAATAGATTACCATGAGGGAGAGGCACAGGCAGAGAATGGGCTGCAGACGGACTCCTAGGTCAGGTCACCCTTTGATGGGCGAGCTGCGTAGAGAAGGAGGAAGAAATGTGTGTGATGCAGACTTAAAACAGTCACTGTCCTTTCTGACTAGTTGTAAGAAAGTCCTTTTCATAGTGATGGGACTGGTATTCCCTTATTCCTGTGCCTCCTGCAGTGACTCAGAACAAATCTATTCCCCCTTTGACGTGACAGCTCTTACAATGTTTGAAAGAAAGCTCTCGTGATTTCCCTTAATCTTTTCTCCTGTGGGTTGCACAGTCCTGCTTGTTCCGACTGGTCTGTAGGTGACATGGTTTCTGAACCGCTTACCTGCACTGCTAGCACAGCCAGCAGCACGTGGTCCAGTGAAACAGAGAGAACGGGGCCAACAGCCTGTCTGTATCTTCATCCCCTTCTCTTTCCGCAGAGATTTCTTTTTTCTTTTTACAGCAGATTCTGTGTGAGTTGTTGGGTCAATGAGCCTGAGGGGTGGAAGAGACAGCTCTGGGAACCGCTGAATAGCTTCGCTTTGTCTGGTGGCATGTTTTTCTGACTGTTTATGGTGCCTGACAGGGTCGTTTTTGTTCTGGGGAGAGCTGGTTTGAGAAAGCTGGCTGCTGACAAAGCTGTGGGGCTCCAATCCCCTCTGGGGCCATCTCCAAGCCTCCCTCCACCCCCCAGAGAGCTGCAATTGAGCATCTCAAAGGCACCCCTTGCCCATGGGGGTCAAATGAGGCCTCTGCATCCTTGCCCCAAGGCTAACTCATAGTGAGCGGGGCAGAAAGCTTCACCAACTTCACCAGCTTAATAGCAGTCAGGAAGAAGCCCAGGCCAG
>NW_007809627.1:0-999 GCF_000696425.1 Galeopterus variegatus | reverse complement strand
TCCAGCAAGGAAGGCGGAAGCTCTGCAGAGACCACACACCCTGCAGTGCTGCCCGCAACCCAGCATGTAGGACTCACATCTGCCACCCCACTCCACCCCTGGCCCAGCCGAGTGTGCACAGAGCAGGGAGACGTCCGGCAGGGGAGGCAGAAGTTCCGCAGAGACCACACGCCCTGTGGTGCCGGCACACAACCCAGCAGCCCAGCCGAGTGCGGGTGGAGGAGGGAGATGTCCAGCAGGGGAGGTGGAAGCTCCACAGATACTACATGCCCTGAGGTGCCAGTGCATGACCCAGCAGCTCAGCCGAGGGCATGCTGACCAGACAGGCAGCTCCCCAGAGAGGCCAAAGACCTGAGGCAACCATGCACACAAGGCAATAGTGGCCAACTGAGCAGACACTGAGGTAGCCATACCAAATTGGCAGCCCCAGCAACATCCTAGCCAGGCAATCATGTAAAACCAGCAGACTGTGACACTCCCTGCCACGATGACTAAACATCAAAGGAAAGATACCAGAAATATGAAAAATCAAGAAAGCACACCACCAAAGGGTAATAACTCTCAAGCTCTAGATCCTATAGAACAAGAAGCCCTTGAAATATCTAACAAGGAATTTCGAGTGATAATTCTAAGGAAACTGATTGAGATACAAGAAAACTCAGCTAGAAAACATGATGAAATGAGGAAAAGTACACAGGACCTGAAAGAAGAAATGTACAAGGAAATCAATGCTCTGAAAAAGAATGTAGCAGACCTTGCCAAGCTGAAGAATTCATTCAATGAATAAAAAAAAACACAACAGAGAGTTTAACCAGCAGTCTTGCAGAAGTAGGAGAACTTCTGACCTTGAAGATGGGCTGTTTGAAATAACACAATCAGACAAAAAAAAGGAAAAAAGAATTAAAAACGTTGAAGAAAATCTAAGAGAGATATCAGAAAACCTTAAGCACTCAAATATCTGAGTCATGGGTATTCCAGAAGGAGAGGAAAAAGGAGATT
>NW_007809626.1:0-999 GCF_000696425.1 Galeopterus variegatus | reverse complement strand
TTGAAGACTCTTTCACTAGACTTAAGGTGAAAAATATGTACAGTACCTATCCTATGTCTTCTCTGTGTGTGGATGTGCAGACCCACGTGTGATGTGGGTGGAGTGGGGGGTATTAAAAATCAGACCCACGTGTGATGTGGGTGGAATGGGGGGTATTAAAAACATATGGGCAGCTTTTTCCAAAATTACTCTTATAAGAGTCCCCCATACACATCCCTCCACCCAATCTACAACACACAATACCTCTAAAATCTTGATGTGAATGTACTATTCAAAAGTTGCTCACTTGGTTAGAGTATGGTGATGATAACACCGAGGATTTGGATCCCTTACAGGCCAGCTGTAATTAATTAATTAATTAATTAATTAAATAGATAGATAAATAAATAAATGCAAAACTTGCTAAGCTATTTTAGACTAAGTCTTTGCAGAATTTACATATGGTTGATCATTTCCTTTAAAATATAAAATTTCAGCCATGGAGTTTGAATTGAACCTGTTTCTAATGTAGTTTGAATTGAACCTGTTTCTGTTATGGTCATGCTTTTTCCACTTTATGGAAGAAATTAAGTCAAAGAATAGTTGGTTCAATTACTGGTTTAGGTTCAGAGGTATTTCAGAGTAATTTCTGAAATATATGTACCATTTAACCACTTAGACAGGCAGCAATGATTCCTTTTTGTATTTCTTTTGGTCAAATTCAATTATACTTTCTTGTTTCCAGACTCATTATATAGCTAGAAACAATGCATTCATTAAAGGGATCAATGATAGGAACTGCAGAAATGGAATTACCAAACACATGATTTCAGAAATATAGGAACTTCAAAAAAGAAAAGCCACAAGACTTCTAAATTAGTCAATGATACAGGAAAATTGGCTGCATTCTTGAGAAGGTGCCATATGGATGAATCCACAGCTGTAGAAAAAAAAAAAATAGAGAAAAAAGTAAAGGATAGATTTTTAAACTGTTCAGGGAAACATTTCTCCCCTTTTGTA
>NW_007809625.1:5926-6925 GCF_000696425.1 Galeopterus variegatus | reverse complement strand
ATAGGGATGGCCGGTTTGCTCACTGGCTGAGCGTGGTGCTGACAACACCAAGCCAGGGGTTCAGATCCCCTTACCGGTCATCTTTTAAAAAAAAAAAAAGAATGTTACTTTTGAGAGGACAGGGACTTTGACTTGCTCAGTGCTATGTCCCATTTCTACTCCAGTGCTTGATATGTAGTAGGCACTCGGTGAATATTGCTTGAATGAGTGCTGGGATGCTTAAGCAGAGGATGAACGTAATCCAAATGATATTTACAAAAGATGTTGGCTGTCAGGTCGAGAAGAATCTTGTAGGTGGGTGGAAAAGGAAGCCAGGAGTCTTCTAATGAAAGAAAATGGTAGCTTGGACTATGATGGTGGTGGAGGAGGTAGAGAAAAGTAAAGAGCTTTGAGGTCTTATATTTTGAAGGTAGAAACAACAGGACTTATTGATGTATTGGCTATGGGTGGTGTGGGAATAAAGAAGAATCAAGGATGTCTCTCAAGATTTCTAATGTAAATAGCACTATTCACTGAGATGGGAAAGGTCGGGAAAAGATGGAAGGAATAAGGCAAATCAGGAGTTGAATTTTGGGAATGATAAGTTTGAGATGTCTTTATGACATCTGAATGGAAATGCTAAGCACACAGTTAAGTTTTTAACATAAAGGAAAGGGCTGGGCTAGAATAGGAATTGGGGATTCATCAGCCTACAGATGGCTTTTAAAGTGAGTAGACTAGACGAGATCAGTTGAAGTGAGTAGAGGATACACGAAGAAGATCCAAGATTGAACCCTCAAAAACTCCACCATTTCAGTTTCACTTAAACGTTTATTTGTAGAGCAGAGGTTATGTCAGAGGTCAGAACCTGTTTCTTTTCATTATGTTCCCCTACCCCCGTAGCATTCTTTTTTTGTAACTGTAAAAAATGATTTGTTGTATGCTTACTGTATACTACGCTCTATGCTTCAGCATTTTAAGAACATTATTTTCTTTAGAATGAATGATATACATTCATTC
>NW_007809625.1:0-551 GCF_000696425.1 Galeopterus variegatus | reverse complement strand
CTACCAGCACCACACTCTCCCGAATGAGCTACGGGGCCGGCCCAAAATGTGCATTTTCAATAATTGTATTAATGTCAAATTTACTGATTGTAGTAAAGAATTAAGGGAGAACTTAGCTTTTCAAGGCAAAAAAAAAAAAAGTACTCTAAAAGGTAACTATTGTAAAGGGATACAAAATTATGATTTTATAGAAAGATAAAATTATTCCTGTGTACTGGAATCTTGCTAGGATATCTTCCCAGTCTAATAAATTAAATGGTGTTTGATTTTTTGAATTGCTTTGCATGATGTTAAGTTGCATCTTTTATGCACAAGTAGTGTTATAGGGATTATAGGCTATGTACTGTAAAGGACATTAGGACTGTAGGCAGCACCAGTGGCTCATATTGCCCTCTGCCCTCTTTCCTCCACTCCCCATCTACTGATGAGGCACATGTTTCTCATCACATGTTTGAGGTCCACATGTTTTCATGACTTTCTTTTTACTGCATTACAAAATTCAACATGTATTGGAACGAATCTGTGCTTCAGAACCCTGTAGGACTGTGTTT
>NW_007809624.1:0-999 GCF_000696425.1 Galeopterus variegatus | reverse complement strand
TCACATGAAATAGAGACAATTAGCCTTAGAAGAGCCATTTTGTAGAATGAAGCTTTAAGCAGAATACTAGCCATGAAGTCTTTTTGTAACCTTGGCTAACCTTTGTAACCATGGGAAAATGCTGCAGTACTTTGGACACAGGAAGAGCAAGATAATAAGATCTCATCAGGAACTTGGTGAACTAACCACTCTTCCTTTGGAGTCACAGCTACCTGTGAACAAGATGGCATCCAGCTCGTGGGAGCCAGATAATACCCACGTTCCAAGGATGAATGAAAGAATTACAGAATCAGCCCTAAGATTAAAAAAAAGTCCTGAAGGCTGCAAGATTTCAGGTAGCAGCCTTTTGATGGGAATAAACTCTCTGTTTTGTTTTCCACATATTTTTTTCCTATAAAAACCCTTACTGAGGTTCCCAGGCCTCTGAAATAGTTTTAGTTTAACTGTCTCCTTAGACATCTGATAATAAAGCTTCCTGCCTTGCACCAACATGTGAAACTTGCTGTTTTCTGTTTCTATGAGCAAATAGCAGCCAGACTGGGGCAGTGGTAACGTCCTGACTGGTACTACTCCTACCTGTTCTCAGCCTTCAGCTATACTCGCTTTCTTGATTGAGCCATGCTTTCTCCTCCCACAGAGAATTTGCACATCCTTTTACTTCTGTGTGGGAAATTCTTTCCTATCATTTCCCCAACCACTTCTATCTGATTTTCATTTTCTTACAATTTCAGCAAAGCAACACTCTTTCAGGGAACTCCTTCCCAAATGACCCTCCCCCTGAAAATACCATTATAGGAATGTTCCCTTCAAAGGATGTATTACTCTTTGTACATATGTGTACCTCATTGTGACTATTTGACGAAGGCTTACCTATCACACTAGAAGGAAAACTAGAAGGATTATGAACTGTATTAATTATCAGTCACCATTGTATTCATAGAACATAGAAGAATAATTGGCACATAATATGAATTCAGTAAATATTTGTTGCATGAGTAA
>NW_007809623.1:0-999 GCF_000696425.1 Galeopterus variegatus | reverse complement strand
CTTACCTTTGTACATTTTTACATTGCTATATAAAATGTTTAATTTTAAGTCTGAATAGTTACAACTCGGACTTACAAATGGTTGTAATTTCTGTTGTATTTATATTTTAAAATAAATCATCACACCATTGATTTAAAAGTAAACAGCAAACTCTATAAGAAATAGTGCTTTGATACTTAACATTCAGGTAAAAATTCAAGTACAAATTTTAATATTCAGACAGCTAACATTGTTCTCAGTTCCCCTAGAGTTTGTATTTTCATTATATTTCCTTCACAAAATTTTATCCTGATGTAATATATATGTTTTAATCTATTGTATGTGTCTGAAAAATGCAAACAAAAAAATTTTCCTGGATTGAGTTATTCTCATAAACATTTTGGTATTAACCTGAGTGAAGAATCATAAATATATTACAAATTATAAAAGATAATTATTACACATAAAAAATTTTTTTTGGAAATGAAAACTTTTTATAAAATGGATGAAGCTTTTTTTCCAAATTATTCGTGAATCTGTGGATAAATATTACTTACCACTAGAATTAAGACTTCTGTGAGCAAAAGATTTACATATCACTTTTTCCTATTTCTTTTTTATTTTTAAAGATATAACAGCTAAGAAATACTGTCCACACAAGCAGATTGGTTAGACAAAGTTCTATTGCAATGAGATTAAATTATTTGAACTCCTTCTGGATTATTTTCCAAAAATCACATGATGAACATAAGAAAATCATTTTAACGAACAGCTGACGACCTAACAAATCCTCCTTCAAGTCTGATAAAAGCAAAGAACTGGAATCCATTTGACTTGCCAATACCAACACCAGGATTTTCTAATGCTGCTTTGCTCTCTCCAAAGTTTTTACACATCAGAGTAATGCATCATGATAAATTTAGGATAGAAAATACAGTTATCTTGCATTGTGCAAATAAACAGGAGAAGAAAAGAGCACAGCCAATCAATATCAGTATATTGTTCAGATTCAAACTTAAT
>NW_007809622.1:0-999 GCF_000696425.1 Galeopterus variegatus | reverse complement strand
GAGAGCTTCTGGGTTGGTGAACACATCCATGTGCCAGGAGGGTGGTGCATCCCAACTTCACAGGGACAGAAACTCCTGTGCTCAGGATTCTTTCGAACCTCACTCTATGTACCTCTTCATCTGGCTGCTCATCTATATCCTTTATCATATCCTTTACTGTATAATAAACCAATAACGTAAGTGCTTCCCTGAGTTCTGTGAGCTGTTCTAGCAAATGACTGAGCCTGAGGAGGGGCTCCAATCTGTAGCCACGCTGGACAGAAGTTGTAGTTAACCTAAGGATCCACCACTTGAGATTGGCATCTGAAGCGGGGGGCAGTCTTGCGGGGCTAAACCCTTAATCTGAGCTATCTCCAGGTAGATAGTAGTAGAACTGAATTGAATTATAAGACACCCAGTTGGGGTGCACAGACAACTGGAGAATTGATTGGTATGGGAAAAAACCCCACACATTTTGGTGACCAGAAGTGTTGAGAAGATTAGTAAAGGAGGAAATAAGAGTTTTTTTCCTTCAGTTGTGAGTGAGAGTATAGAAGGAAAAACAGTCTTTCCTATACAATAAGTTTTCGTTCCTCTGGGACAAATGCCAAGGAGTGCAACTGCTGGATCATAGAGCAGTTGCGTGTTTAGTTTTTTGGTTTTGGGGGTTTTTTTTAAAGAAACTACCAAATTCTGTTCCAGTGTGGCTATACCATCTAACATTTCCATCAACAATGCAAGAGTAATCCAGATCCAGTTTCTCCACATTCTTGCCAGCATCTGATGTTCTCGCTAGTTTTTATTTTAGCCACTCTGATAGTGTTTGTGGTTTTAATTTGCATTTCTCTGAGGGCTAATGATCCTGAACATGTTTTCATGTGCTTCTTTACCATTTGTATATCCTCTTCAGTAAAGTGTTCATGTCTTTTGCCCATTTTTTAATTAGATTGTTTGGATACTTTTTTTGTTTAACTTTTGAGTTTCGGGAGTTACTTAAATGTTCTAGGTACTAGTGCTTTG
>NW_007809621.1:0-999 GCF_000696425.1 Galeopterus variegatus | reverse complement strand
ACAAAACACTCTTCTTTTCACTAATCATAAATCCTCTCTCAGATCAAGGCCCTCAATATCACAAAATTATATAAGAATGGAAGGAAACTAGACCATTTCTAGGACTGTATAGCTTATAAAGCATATTATTTGGTTAAATGTTTCCCCAACCACTAAACATTCATGTGATTTTTAGCTTTGTGAATAAATTTTATTATAGATTACATAATAATAAACTTTTGTTTATATCTCTCTTCCATTTTGTTATTTCTAAAAGCACATTTTCAAACCTGTCAAAGCTTTTAAAATGGGAAAACAATGCATCTCACTGAGTTTCCTTAAGATTATCATTTGGAATTCTCTTCTCAAGCATCATAGGTTTCTTGTTGTTTGGGGTCTGGTACTAGAGAATTATTGTATTCCTTTGGAGGTGTCATATTTTGTTATTTTTTCATATTTCCAGTGTTCCTACATTGATATCTAGGCATCTGGTTGAGACCTTGCTTCTTCTAATAGTCTGGAGTAGCTTTTAAGGGGAGATACTCCCTTCTGTAGATGTGCCTTATAGTGACAGTTGAGTGGGGTGTTTTAGGTTTGGTTCCAGGTAGATGTAGTAGAATAGTTTCTGTGTGATGACTTCGACTATATTCCACATCAGAATTGTCTCTGAGTGCCTCCATGGCCTAAGCATTGGAGAACTTGGCAGTTCCTTCCTGCAGTAAGTGACACAGGGCTGGGTCATTGAGGTCATGAGCGAGGTCTTGAGCTTTCAGAAAAATCACTGGGAAAAAATTCTAAATTTTAATTTGAAAAAATAAAGCAGTATAGTTTTTCAGAGGGCCAGTATAATTGCTTCTTTCAGAGGGCCAGTATAATTGTTAATGTATCGAATTCCTTACAGCCAGCTTCTATTTAGATTACACGTCCCCAATTATAATTTTCTCCATAACTGACTGAGGGGCTTATCTCTCACCCTTCTTTCTTAAATTCTGTTATAATTCATTAGTGACTGCATAACCC
>NW_007809620.1:0-999 GCF_000696425.1 Galeopterus variegatus | reverse complement strand
CCGGGGATTGGAGAAACTCAGTCCTGAAAGATGGGAGATCAGTAAGAAATCCAGTGCGGAAGTCTAGCTAAGACTTGATTGGGATTCAGCACTGAGAAGTCACTTGGACTCATAGAAACCTTGAGAATAGATTACCATGACGGAGAGGCACAGGCAGAGAATGGGCTGCAGATGGACTCCTAGGTCAGGTCACCCTTTGATGGGCGAGCTGCGTAGAGAAGGAGGAAGAAATGTGTGTGATGCATACTTAAAACAGTCACTGTCCTTTCTGACTAGTTGTAAGAAAGTCCTTTTCATAGTGATAGGACTGGTATTCCCTTATTCCTGTGCCTCCTGCAGTGACTCAGAACAAATCTATTCCCCCTTTGACGTGACAGCTCTTACAATGATTGAAAGAAAGCTCTCGTGATTTCCCTTAATCTTTTCTCCTGTGGGTTGCACAGTCCTGCTTGTCCCGACTGGTCTGTAGGTGACATGGTTTCTGAACCGCTTACCTGCACTGCTAGCACAGCCAGCAGCACGTGGTCCAGTGAAACAGAGAGAACGGGGCCAACAGCCTGTCTGTGTCTTCATCCCCTTCTCCTTCCGCAGAGATTTATTTTTTCTTTTTACAGCAGATTCTGTGTGAGTTGTTGGGTCAATGAGCCTGAGGGGTGGAAGAGACAGCTCTGGGAACCGCTGAATAGCTTCGCTTTGTCTGGTGGCATGTTTTTCTGACTGTTTATGGTGCCTGACAGGGTCGTTTTTGTTCTGGGGAGAGCTGGTTTGAGAAAGCTGGCTGCTGACAAAGCTGTGGGGCTCCAATCCCCTCTGGGGCCATCTCCAAGCCTCCCTCCACCCCCCAGAGAGCTGCGATTGAGCATCTCAAAGGCACCCCTTGCCCATGGGGGTCAAATGAGGCCTCTGCATCCTTGCCCCAAGGCTAACTCATAGTGAGGGGGGCAGAAAGCTTCACCAACTTCACCAGCTTAATAGCAGTCAGGAAGAAGCCCAGGCCAG
>NW_007809619.1:0-999 GCF_000696425.1 Galeopterus variegatus | reverse complement strand
CGAGTCAGTCCGTGGCATGATGGACTGGCCCTCACAACATGATTTTCTCTCCTGCTTGTTATTCTCTCTACAGTTAGTCAACGTGGCTACCAGTTCACTGGCAGTGCCTTCGAGAGGGAGAGGAAATTTCTTTTTATTAGTCATGCTCACCCTCTTCACTTCAGTTTCTACCACTAAATGGCTCATTGTTCTAGTTATTTGAGTCTTTGTTTCATCTCCCTATTAATTTGTATGGACCTTGAAGGTAGGGACCATTTCTTGCTCCTCACACACAGAAGGTGTTTGATACTCTTCCCAAAATATTTGTTGAGTGCCTATTACATACTGGGTACTTTTCTAGACTAACTTTATTTAATCCAGACTGCACCTGTGATGGTTAATTTTATGTGTCATCTTGACTGGGCTAAGGGATGCCCAGATAGCTGGTAAAACACTATTTCTGGGTGTGTCTGTGAGGGTGTTTTCAGAAGAGCTTCACATCTGAATCAGTACACTGAGTAAAGAAGATCCCTTTCACCAACGTGGGTGGGCACCATCCAATCCATTGAGGGCTCAGAGAGAACAAAAAGGAGGGAGAATTCCCTCCTCTTGTTGAGCTGGGACATCCATCTCCTGCCCTCATACATCGGAACTCCTGGTTCTCGGGCCTTTAGACTCTGGGACTTACACCAGCTGCATACCAGGTTCTCAGGCCTTTGGACCCAGACAGCATTGCACCACTGGCTTTCCTGGTTTACTAGCTTGAAGATATAGATGATGGCACTTCTCGCCTTCCATAATCATGTAAGCTAATTCTCATAATTAGTAAATCCCCTCATCTATATCTATATTGTTAAGATATATCCTATTGGTATATAAAATATATATCCTATTGGTTCTGTTCCTCTGGAAAACCCTGACTAATACAGCACCTCTGGAGATAGTTATTCCCAAGTGATACTATGGAAGGGCATGGAAGTAATGAAACATCTCCAGTGATAAATGGCCACTAAGTGACAG
>NW_007809618.1:0-999 GCF_000696425.1 Galeopterus variegatus | reverse complement strand
AAAAAAAAAAAAAAAAAGGAGGGGAGGGCAATCTTTAAATTTTCTACCATGTGTCATCTGCAACTCTCTTTTATGTTCATAAACTGAAGAGTTTAAGCCTGGATTTCGGTGTTGTCTCTCGATGTCGTCTCAATAGTATTGAACCTAATAGTTCTTTGGAGTTTATAGCATAGGCCTGACATTTCTTAGTTTAAGTTGGAAATCAAAGAAAGTAGTTTTATGAACATGTCCTTACATCATTACCTTTCCAAAAAGTCCCTTATAACTTTCATAATTGTTTTTTCTAAGACTTAGGGAAGCAATGATCACATTTAATGTTTAGTTTAAGATACAGGAAGTCACAGCCTTATTAACACCTTCCTGAAACTCTGAGGCATTTAGAAGAAAATTATATATTGGATTTACTTTACTCTATTAGTAGATGTACCCAAAAGGTATTTATTTAACCTAATGTCTTTCTGTAAAATTAACAAAATGTTTTCAAAGCATATTTATGAAATGAAAAATAATTGATGAAAGTTTTTCATTTGGCAATTTTGCTGGACCTTTTATTATGAATTGGAAATCAATTCCTAAGCACCTAGAAGATACAAGCATTGGGTAGAAATCAGCATTTTAATTTTTTTTGTAAGAAATATGTCCCTTCAGTTTAATCAAGTATATTTCTATGATAGAGCTATGAGCTGTTAGATCTGGTGAAACAATATGTGTATTAATACCTTTTATTAGAGAAACTTACAGTGACCTTTTACAATGTATTGGTAAATATTTTATTTTAAACTCAGTTGTTTGCACTTTTTTCCCAGTGAATTGTGTAGTTTATGGACTTAAATGACAGCTTGATTGGTTGTCTTGACCCAGTGTAGTCCTAATCTGCCTCCTGATCCCGACTTTGGAAATTAAAACAGACACACTCATGCGAACACACACACACACAGAGGCACACATACACACCCAAACTCTGACCTTTGCTTCATGTTTAAAGAATAGTATCTTGAT
>NW_007809617.1:0-999 GCF_000696425.1 Galeopterus variegatus | reverse complement strand
GAGTCAGGCAGAGAAAAAGAAATACCACATGTTCTCACTTATTGGTGGGAGCTAAAAACAATAAACAAATTAATTTACCCACAAATACACACAAAAAAAACTGGGGGTGGGGGGTGGGGAAGAAGATATAACAACCATACTTTTTTTTTTGAAGTTGTTACAACAAGCAAACGGAAAGGACATTCTTGGGGGGGATGGGAGAGAGGGAGGAGGGCGGGAGGTGTCGGTGATGGGCCATAATAATCATATACATTGTATATTGACAAAATAAAAATTAAAAAAAAAAAATTAACCAAAAAAAATAAAATAAAATAAAATCAACCCTGAATTTTTTTTTCAGTATAGATATATAATTTTAATATTTAATCTAAAATAAAACCAAGGCTGGACTGGATTTGGAGAGAATGTCTGATCTGCAGAACAATTTAGGAATAAAAAAATAAAAAAATAAAAAAAAGAATTGTAACCTGACCAGTAATACAGGCTTGTGACCTGGGAGAAATAACTGTTATTCTGTTACTTTCTGCATAGTAAATTGGAATTCTCCTACAGTTTGCTGTCCATTCATCTTCCTAAAGGTTTTCCAGCATATAGGCTTTCAGTACATTTGATTCCCCTGGGACACTGGACCTCATCACCTTCTGTGTGTATAAGTTGGTGAGGTTAAAGAAAAAATTACTCTGACATTTGTTAAAATGAGAAGAAAGAATTTATTTGGAACTATTGCAATAGGTGCCAAGACTGTTGCAATAGGAGAGATGAATTTCAACTTTGAATTCTGCAAAGTCGGCTGGGGATTTCTGCCAACTTAATGAATTCAAGCGTGGGGGATGAAGAATTTGATCAGGTGTGAGAATGATCAGATATAAACGGTGGTGGAATATCCCTAAACTGGTTTAGCAGGATTCTTGCTAAAACTGGACTAGGCAGGCCAATGGCATAGCCAAAGAATGAGGCTTTGCAAAAGAAGTCTCAGAGAAGCCTATCTAAAATTTGGTC
>NW_007809616.1:0-999 GCF_000696425.1 Galeopterus variegatus | reverse complement strand
TGTCATTTAATTGCTTTTGTGTGGTTGTTTTAAGTGTCCTTTGTTCCTTTCTTTCCCTGTTCTATGACTTCACAGTTTGTTGGATTTTTTAAGTGGATTGGTATAGATATTTTTCTTCCTCTTTCTCATATGCCTATGTCTTTTATCAGTGAGATTTATTCTTCCTAGTGTGGTCATGGAGGGGATTATATTTTTGGGGGGGAGATTCCAGGTATAGGACTCCATTGAGGGCTTCTTGTAGGGCTGGTCATATGGTGCAGAATTCTCATAGTTTTTGTTTATCTGGGAGATACACTATATCTCTTTTATATCTGAAGGATAGTTACGCTGGGTATAGTATTCTTGGCTGGCAGGGTTTTTTTTTTCTTTTAGTATTTTAAATACATCATCTCATTGGAATATATCATCCCATTCTCTTCTGGCCTGAAGTGTTTCTGCTGAGAAGTCTGCTATTAGTCTGATGGGGACTGCCCTATAGGTAACTTGATGTTTTTCTCTTACTCTGTTTAGGATTCTTGCTTTGCCTGTAATTTTGCCAGTTTAACTACAATGTGTCTCACAGAGGACATTTTTGGATTGAATTTGTTTGGGGATCTTTGTGCTTCTTAAATCTGAAAATCCATTTCTCTACCAATACCAGGAGAGTTTTCTGCTGTTATCTCATTGAATAGGTTCTCAATGCCTTTTTTCTTTTTCTTCTCCTTCTGGAACACCCATAATTCAGTTGTTTGTAAGCTTGAGGCTGTCTGATAGTTCTTGGAGATTTTCTTCATTTTTTAAAATTCTTTTTCTTTTTTTTTTTTTTTTTTTTTCACTTGGGTAATTTCAGAAACAGTGTCTTCAAAGTCAGAAATTCTTTCTTCTGCTGGCTCTAGTCTGCTGCTAAAGCTCTCCAATGTTGTTTCTATTTCACTGAATGAATCTTTCAGTTCCCAGAGTTCTGTCACATCCTTTTTTATGGCATTAATCTCTTCATAGATTTCCTCCTTCATATCTTGG
>NW_007809615.1:0-999 GCF_000696425.1 Galeopterus variegatus | reverse complement strand
AGAAAGAAAGAAAGAAAGAAAGAAAGAAAGAAAGAAAGAAAGAAAGAAAAGATAAAAAGAATGAAACAACTATCACAATAAGACCTTGAAACTTCGAAAAGAGAGAACAGAACTGTGGTTATTAGTGGTGGGAAAGAGGGGCAAAGAGGGGAGTTATGGAGAATTAGTTGTGTCAGAAAGATTGATAAGTTTGTAAATGTGAGTATACTAATTATCCTGATTTGATCACCACATATTGTACACAGGTATTGATATTCAAATCTATACACTACAAATATGTACAATCAAGTTTTTCAATGAAAATTTATAAAAACATGTATATTATTTGTAGAAAAGATCTTGAAGGTGCAGAGCCTTCAAATCTCTGGAGATGAAGCCCTGGGTGGGTTCTTTATCATCTATTTCAACAAGTCCCATAGGGAAGTTCTCAAATTTTAGCCATGTATAAGAGTCACCCGGAGGGCTTATTGAACACAAAAGGCTGGACCTGACCCCTAGAGTTTCTGACTTAGTAGATCTGGGACAGAGGCCAAGAATTTGCATGTTTAACAAGCTCCCAAGTGATGCTGGTCCTGCTTATCTGGAGACACCACTTTGAAAACCATTGCTCTTGTTTGTGTTTGTAGTACTTGAGTCTAATAAAAGATTTCCCTAAACTGTGCCCCACCCCACTCCCAGCATCATAGGATGCTCCACTCTTTCAGATGGCATCATGGAAACCCACGGTTGTCCTGGCTCTTTCTCCTACAATGACTTTTCCCAAGAAAGTACAGGGAGATACTCCAGGCAGGGAATTTCTAAACTACATCTCTAGGAGACCCAAATGGTTTGTCATAGAAACACTGGGAGCTCATTTAAACTTTCCAAGACCTTTGGCACTGAATTCTCAGGGCACCTGATTAAGTAAATTGTTCTATTGTCATTATACTCTTTAAACGATGACAGTCCCTTAGAGTAGAAAGAGAATAATAGATAGAAACTTTCTGCCACTCCTGTCTC
>NW_007809614.1:0-999 GCF_000696425.1 Galeopterus variegatus | reverse complement strand
TGTTTTTGAATTCCTGTGTATGTCACTTTGTTTTGCTTAATTGTACCCAGGTCTTTCTCTGCTGTAGGTAAAAGAAAAACAAGGATCATGACTTAGATCATTCCATTTCCTGCAACACCCTTCTATGTGCAATATTTTTATACACAGTAGGTGGTCAATAGATCTTTGTTGAGTGCTGCTTGAAACTGGCTTTTTCTTTGGCCTGATTTTGAGAAAATTGAAACCACTTTTAAAATTTTTTGAATTTTTAAGTTTTTTGAAAATTTTTTTGAAATTTTTTAAATAAACTTCTGGAACTTCAGTCCCTCAGCATTTTTATCTAAATCCTGGTGTTTGCTATTGTGAGGGAGTAGTTAGGAGAGCTAGCCATAAAGAGAAATGGTTTGAGATCATCATCCCATTCTCTCTTTGTGTACACAGTGGCCCTCTGCATCCCTGATGTACTTTAAGCAATAATCAAGTTACAAAGACTAGAAGGGAATAGGTGCATCCATTTAGGCTAGGACAGGGGAGCTTCTGGGGCAGTTTGTGCTAGTCCTGGCCCGTTATTTAGTCTCCTTGTGTACAACTCACTACCCTTGTTAGCTTCCATCTCATATTGCTACCTGAGTTAAAGTTGATCAGGGATGTATTCACTTCAGAATAAATTGGTCATGGTAGTCAATGTTATGCGTATGCAAATTCTGTTAACTACAGTGAGATGTATTCATGACAGAGAGTGGACCACAGTCCAGACAGAAGTTGATGGTAGTACCCAAGGCAGCTTCTCGCTCTCAGCAAACAGACTGCAACACAGAAAAGCACAAATAAGAATATATTCAGTTTTTAGTATGCTTGGCAGTTTAAAAATATGATTCAAAAGTATTTATACATTTTTTGTGATAAGCATTATTAGAAAAAATAATGTCCAAGTACTATAGCATCTAGAAGAACCATTAGTTATACTGTTCGATTATACATCATAGTTATTAGAGAGGTAAATATGAGAAGAGAAAAAAA
>NW_007809613.1:0-999 GCF_000696425.1 Galeopterus variegatus | reverse complement strand
TATTTTTATTTTCTGAGTGTGCTTTTTACCTCTCACTCTATCAAAGTTTAATTTCATTCTTTTGTCCTTTTATCCTCCATCCTGTTGATTGTTTTTCCAGTTAATTATGCATAGTCTTTTTAGATTTCAGATGCAATCCCTCTCTTCCCTTCCTGGGCTGCATTGTTCACAGGCATAAAGAAAAATAACCAGGGAGCTAATAAATGTCATTTTTTACATGTTATATAAAGTATTTGTAAAACAGTAAGCAGTGTTCAAGTATCTTTAGAATTGGCCATTTAAGACTTTAATATCTGGCACTGAGAAAAATAGCACTTTGAAAGCTTTCATTTTATACCTATGCTATAGAAATTTCAGCACCTACTGATAGGTTGTGAGCATTTGCAAATGAATAAAACAAATTAAATGACAAACTCCTACTAGTGTTTAAAACATAATATTTTAGTGGCTGCTTTACTTTTCAAATAAAAATAGAATACCAAGCAACTACTCAGTTTAACCTAGCTTTTATTATTTCTATACCTAACTTGGTTAGAAAGTGCATTATTTATAGAAATATATATATATATTATATTAATTTAACATATTTCTCAAATCTGAGTCTTTATATTAATTTAACATATTTCTCATTGATTCGACACTCAAATCTGAGTCTCAAATCAGTGTCTATAAAGATGACAGGGACTATATGTTTATATCTACATGTCTGGATCTGGATCTTTTATATGCTTCCTTCCAAGAACTTTATTCGGAAATGTTAACTGTGGTGTTTTTCATTTACATTACTTCTTTTGTGTCTCTTCTGGCTCTTCAACCCATTTTAACTAACATCTTAGATCTTACAGAGCTAGTAGCTCAGGGAAGGAATGATATAGCAAGCAGAATAGTTTATTTCAAGCACAGTTTGAAATAAAGTCCTCAAAAGCATGGCCTGTTGGTATTATGAAAGGACTCCCAGCATAATGTGTATGTAGTTTGCTGGAGATAGAGAAAATGCCT
>NW_007809612.1:0-999 GCF_000696425.1 Galeopterus variegatus | reverse complement strand
AGAAAAGATATACTGTGTTCTGATAGAGAAAGACTTAATATTGTAAAGATGTTGTTCAACCGTGAGTAATTTAAAAATTAACAAGATCCCATTGAAAATATCTCTACACATTTTTTTCTTTTAAATTCTAGGAACTAGGCAAAAATAGCCAGGAAAACTTTGTAAAGAGAGTATTGAAAGTAGCTTAGCTGTGCAGTGTTAAGAATGATTTTTATTTCTAATTTTCACTGCTCTGTGTTCGATGATAGCAAAATGTTTAAGAACTAGTTTGGGAGTTCACAGAATTCTAAATTTTTCTGCAAGTTTCTGTTTAACCTTGTTTAGGCTGTGGAGAGTCTCTGATAGTGGTTTTCAGCTCAGAAACAGATCAGAGCTTAAAAACCAACCATATGGCACCTGTTATATTCTGAAGGAAGTTTAACTCTCAGATGGGAAGGAAAGCAGGCAGCAGGAAGGATAGGGGCCTGAGGGTAAAGAAGAGCACAGGCAGGACAAGAGATAAGGAATGAAGGGATAAACACTATTTCTTTCAAGTGGAATGTGAAGGCATCTAAAAAAAAATAGTTTTAAATTTTTTACATTTTTTATTTGCCTTGGACAGCACATCTTTTTAGGAAGCAATTTTTGGAATATGAACTTTTTGGGGGAATTTTTGACATAGCAATTAGGGAAGGTAGACTATTGGATGTATGAGATTTGCTACTGTTCATTCCAAGGTACCTTTCAAGTGAATAGTTCTGTTCAAATAAAAAAATTCTCCAAAGTGGCCACTGTGATTCTAAAATATCCTTGGTGAAATTATGCCATTTAGAAAAATAAGTGTATGATTTAAAATTGTAGTATGAAGCATACATATAAAAAGCTTGAGTCCAACGTGGAAGGGACAGGGACCTAAACTGAAACAAACCCATAAAAGTCTGGCCGTGTTGGTTAAATATTATTACTTGTGTGCCTTGTGTCTTTGAATTTCAACCTAATGGTTGGTTGTCTCAAATTGGA
>NW_007809611.1:0-999 GCF_000696425.1 Galeopterus variegatus | reverse complement strand
GGGTTGCGATCCGTTGCCGGACACGGAAAAAGACAAAAGACAAAAAAAAAATAAAATAAAACAAAAATAAAAAATAAAATGTACATTCCTGTTAAGCCAGAAATGCTACCTCAAGAAATTTATTCTACTTATAAACTCACTCACATGTGCAGAGAACTATAAACAAAGATTGCAATTATTTGGAATAGCAAATGCACAACCTAACTGCATCTTAGAGGAGATGAAGGGCATGTTCAAATTATGACAATCTGAGGCAGGCTTCGTAAAGTGATTATTAGCAAAGTTGTGGGAAAGGAATAAGAGGAAGGCAGACAGCAGGAGTTCTCAAACTTGACGGTGCATCAGAATCAGCTGAAGGGCTTGATAAAACACAGATTGCTAGGCCCCACCCACAGAGTGTCTAAATCAGTAGGGCTGGGGTGGGCCTAGGAATCTGCATTCCTAACAAGTTCCCAGGTGATATTGACTTTGCTGGTCCAGCAACCACACTTTGAGAATCACTTGCATAATGAAGTAAACTAGGACTAGGAAGGGTGAAGGAGACACCCCAGGCCCAGTGGGGCAAGGAGAGGGAGAGATTGCTGGAACCCAGAAGGTGAAGGTCATGTAGAGAGAGCACCTAAGATATCCTTGCAAGGAGTAAGCCAAGGGAATAAATACCCCAACCTCACTCTCCTCCCTCCTCCTATTTCAGGTTGGGCTGAACCCAATGGGAATGCAGGAGGAAAAGAGGCCTGATGATGCAATCAATATGGAACAGCCTCCTGCAGGCAGAGAGCAGGAGGGAACAGGGTGGCTGATGGGCTCTGGAGATGCCAGAAGGAAATATCCTGTATAACACTGGACTGGTTGCATAAAACCATGGAGAACTCTGCAGTCATGAGCAAGAATACAGTAGCAATATAAATATAAATATATATAAATATATATTTATATAAGTATATAAATAATGCAGACTACCCCTGTAAGTGCACAAGAGGCCATGAACAGTGGCTGCTT
>NW_007809610.1:0-999 GCF_000696425.1 Galeopterus variegatus | reverse complement strand
TTTGAGGTAGGAGCTTAGATTATTGATCTGAGATTTTTCTTGATGTGTGAATTTAGTACCATAAATTTCTCTTTTAGCTTTAGCCATGTCCTATAAACTTTGATATGTTATGTTTTCATTTTCATTTAGTTCAACATATTTACTCCTCTTGAGGCTTCCTCTTTGACCCTTGGATTAAGTGCATTAGTTTCCAAGTGTTTAAAAATTTTCCTTTTTTTTTTTAAAAAAAAAATCAATTTCTAGTTTGATTCCATTGTGGTCAGAGAACACACTTCATATGATTTTAATTCTTTAAATTTTGGTAAGTTCCAGGATATGGTCTAGGTCCCATGAGCACTTGAAAAGAATGGGCATTCTACTGTTGTTGGTGCAGGGGCTCTACTGATGTCAGTTAGATCCTGTTGGTCAGTGGTGTTGCATTCTTCCATATCTTTGCTGTTTTCTGTCTAGCTGTCCTGTCCATTAAGAAGGGGTTGTTGAAGTCTTCCATTAAAATTGTGGATTTGTCTATTTCTCTTCTTAGTTGTATCAGTTTTTCCTAACATATTTTGCAGCTCTGTTGTGTGGTGTATTGCTTTGTCCTCCTAATTAACTGACAATTTCTGTCTCAGATTGTATACTTAGACTGCATTTAATTAAATTTTGATATGGTAGATCTTAAATCTGTCATTTTATTTTTATCTTTGTCTGTTCTGGGATTTTTTTTGTTTGTTTCTTTATTTTCTTTTCCTAACTTCTTGTGGGTTACTTGACATTTTTTAGAATTCCATTTAGATTTACCTATAGTGTTTTTGACTTCATCTCTTGGTATAGTTTTTATTGGTTTCTCTAGAAATTACATTATATAAACAGAACTTATCATGGTCTACTGGTGTTGTCATTTTACTGGTTCCAGTGAACTGTAGTAACTTTACCTCTCTTTACATTTCTTTATCTTCTCCCATTTATAATATAATTATCTTGAATATTTCCTCTACATACATTTAGAATCACAGTGTT
>NW_007809609.1:0-999 GCF_000696425.1 Galeopterus variegatus | reverse complement strand
TCAATATCATTATGCATTAGGAAAATACAAATTAAAAACACAATAAAATAACATTACACAACTTTTATGATTAAATTAAAAAGACTCTTCCAAGCCAAGTTTTGGCGAGGAGGTGAAGAAACTTAAATTCTCATACACTGCCTTGAGAATGTAAATGGTATAACCACACTGAAAAAACACTTAAATGTTGAGCATGCATTTATCTAATAACGCAGCTAATCCAGTACTTAAGAAAACATATGTTCACTCTTCTACACAAATGATTAGAAAAGCTTTATATAGAATAGCCAAAAATTACAAACAACACAAATATCCACCAACTGATGAACAGATAAACAAGTAGCAGTATCTTCATACAATCGAATATCATCAGCAACAAAAAGGAATAGACTACTGTTACATGCGATAACTGGATGCATATGAAAATCACTATGGTACGTGAAATAAGCTAGACAAAAACAGTACAAACTGTAGTGTTACATCCATATAAAAATCTAAAAAATGCAAACTAATCTATAGTGACAAAGCAGATCTATGGTTGCCTGAAGATGTGAGAGGGGCAGGGAGCATAGGAGAGAGGGTTTACAAAGTTTTATCAGGAATCCTTTGATACGACCCGATAAGTTCATTATTTTGATTGTGCTAAGGGCTTCATGAATGTATACATAACATATGTCAAAACTTAAAAAATTTAAATATGTTCAATTTACTGTATGCCAGTTATACTTCAATAAAACTGTATTTTTTAAATCACCTGTGAGAATTATTAAGAAAATGCAGGCTCCATGTGAGTATTTTGTTCAAAATCACACTACAAACAGAAAAATCAAAAGCACAAAATAAGACAGCAGAAATTAACCTAAACATGAATCATCACATAACTATAAAAGGTCAAAATTGCTAGTTAAAACACAAAGACTATAAAAGATGTCCAAAATAAAAGTATAGAGAAGAATGAAAAAAGACATACCAATCAAATATTAGCCCAAAGAAAGCTGG
>NW_007809608.1:0-999 GCF_000696425.1 Galeopterus variegatus | reverse complement strand
TTCCCATGCCAACGGTCAAGTCTAAGGGCTTAGACTCCAGGGTCTGTTAGAACCTTCCCAAGTTAAGAGTATTCCGCACAGCTATTTACACATCTTCTGTGTTAATGTAAATGAGAACGCTTTCTGGATCACCTTGCCCATTAAAAATCCTGTAGACTTGTTCTTTCCACTGTGCAGAATCCAATAGTCCTATTTCCTATATAATTAACTGTGAAGGCCCTGAACATGTGGTGTGCTGGAACATTAGTGCTAACAAGAAGCCACTTGAAAAAAATCATCCCCACGCCTGTTTATAAAGTCTCTGGCTGATCCCTGCATTAGCAGATTTTCCACAACTCAACATCTTTACAACAGCTCCAATGATAATAACAATCCTCTGCATTCTCTCTCTTGCACACTCTCTGAGTTGCAAGAAGATAACTCTAAAAGTTGGTATGCTAGATGCCTTGGTCAGAGAGGGAAAGAAAACTATAAAAAACAAAGGCCTTGTGCCTTCAAACAGTTCTCTGGATTCTTAGAAACCACAGAAGCTAAGCTGGAAGGTCCTTAAAGGACCACCTAATCAGTTCAGGTTTGAGCTATAGTTCTACAAGGGGTGCCCGCCTCAGGCACTATCTTGAGAAGGGGGAGGCTGAAAGTAGGGGCTTGCCCGCCCCCCTCCCACCTCTTCAGTCAGAGCAATAACACATCTGTTTTATCTAATGGAGTTGCAGGTGGGATTTCATTTTTAAAAAGTTCCTCTGCTAAAAATAAATAGATTAATGCATCTCCAAAATGAGCAAACAGATTTGGAAACTGAGCTAGGTTCACTTCCCTATATCAGACAGAGAAACCAAGCCTTGAGGTGGGTCAGGGACTGCCCAAGGTCATAGTCTGCCTCTTCTATGTCTGGGTTGATCAGTCAGGGACTGTTTTGCTCTCCTTTCTCCAGTCCTTGGTCCCAATTCCTTTTCCCTTTTCTGCTACCCAAAGCCTGGGAGCTTTGGCTGATGACTTTAG
>NW_007809607.1:0-999 GCF_000696425.1 Galeopterus variegatus | reverse complement strand
GAGTCATTAAAATATAGTAGTCATATTTTAAACTTAGTAAAATCATAGAGTTTTAGAGCCAAAAGCCATCTGCAATGCATTTAGTTCAATAACTAATTTTTATTTTAAAAATTATAACGAACTATAAGTGTCATAAACTGTCCCTGGCAATTATTCATCCTGTCAGCTCTAGACTCCTATTTCCTACTGCCACAAGTTTGCCAGTCTAGTTCAGAGACAGTTGCCTATTCAGAGCAAATCAAAACCAAGCTTTTAGGGTCTAAGTAGCTGGGCTTAGAATGAGAAGATATAGATATATCTATATTCTGTTTTCCGCTATGTTCTAAATATTGATAAGAAAATCGCTCGGCACTGCTACAGTGCGCCGCTTGGGAGCGCGGTGGCGCTCCCGCCGAGGGTTCGGATCCCACATACAGACTGGTTCCTGCTCACTGGCTGAGCAAGGTGTGGGTGCGACATGGAGGGTTGCGATCCCATTGCCGGTCCCGTTCCGGTATGGGCGCAACACTGAGGGTTGCAATCTGTTGCCGGACACGAAAAAAGACAAAAAGGAAAAAAAAAAAAAGAAGTAATCTTTAATGAGTTCAATGTAATGAAAAGGGAGGGGCTCAGTTCTTAAGAGATGTAGCAATCAGATGTATCGTGGACCTTGTTTGGATCCTGATTAAAATAAACCAATTGTAAAAGACATTTTGAGACAATTGGAGAAGTCTGAATATGGACTGGTGGGTATTAATATCATTAAGTGTGATAATGACATTTTGGTTATGTCCATATTTTGTATGTATGTTTATTGAAGTATGTGTAGGTGAGATGACATGACATCTGGGATTGCTCTGCAATATTTAAGTAAAGTAAAACAAGAACTGTTGAAATAACTGTGACAAAATCTTGATAACTCTAGAATTTGGGTGATGAGGGTTTATTTTATCCTTTGCATATATTCAAAATTTTTTATACTAATTAAAAAGAAAAGAATTCAAGGAGACAAATTATGGG
>NW_007809606.1:0-999 GCF_000696425.1 Galeopterus variegatus | reverse complement strand
TAATAACCCTCAGTTCATAAATAAACCATGGGTATTTAAAGGCCTGCAAAATACTAAAATAAGATGTTGAGACTCAACAAAGGAGATATAGAAGAATACTCCCGAAATTCCACTCCTTGTATCACACAGATATAACCCTACCTTAGGACAATATTTACTAGACACCTGGGATTATCTGGCACTCCTGGGGATGAGCTCTGCCTTTGGTCCCAAATTCACTAAGGAAATGGGCAGAGAGGCAGCCTTGAAATGATTTTCTCCTTCTCTCAAATAACCCACTTTTGACTTAAAAAAAAAAGTTTTGGTATAAGAAATGAGGAATGAGAAAGTGAGAAGCTGGCCCTGTCCAGATGACTTCCCGAGCAAGGCAGATGGAGGCATCAGAAGAGCCTGAGGTGGGGAAGGGCTGGTGTTCTGCAGGAATATGGAGTGTGGAGGTTCGGAGGGACCATTGTAGGGAGAACAGCAAGGCTGTAGGAGTAAGTTGGAGTCAGATCAGGCAAGGCCTAAGTGCCAGGCTGAGGGAATATGGATGTTATGGAAAGTTTTAGAGCAAAGTGTGATGACCTTAGAAGTCCAAGCTCACTGATGGTCAAGGGCCAAGGACTGATTCAATTAGGAACGATTCTTCCTATTGCGGTGATCTTTGCTTCCAAACTTTCATTTTGGGACACTACTCAGAGCCAACAGTTGGCTTTTTTAAAAAAATGTTTCTTTTCAGCTTTAATGGCCAACAAACACTGTACAGTTTCCTGGGTTGTGAACAACTATAGTGGGGTTGAACATTTCTTAATTTTGGCTTCCTCTGAAAGAAGAGCCTAAGACACAGAGTGAGGTATTAGTTAATTGTGGGTGATTCAAGCAAGCGGAGTGAGGAAGTGGGGAGAGAGAGAAAGAAAGAAATGGAGAGACATTTAACCACACTTGAGGTGGGATGCTGGCTCAGAGGTACCCCCCACAGCTGCATGGAAATTGAATGGGCCTAGGGCATGTGGCATG
>NW_007809605.1:0-999 GCF_000696425.1 Galeopterus variegatus | reverse complement strand
GGCAATCACTGATGTAGGAGCAGTTGGACCAAAAAATATAGGCAGATTTGAATAGTATTTAGGAGTGAAAATATCCTAAGTAGAAAAGGCTTCAGGGATGTTTATATAAGTCTATAACACAATGTCATAATCCAGTGATTCTTTTTCAGGATACCTGGAAGAATCACTTGAATGTCCTTCAACATTCACATGCTTGGGCCCAACACAAGGCTTACTGAAGCAGAATCTTTAGAGCAGTACCCTCTTTAGAGCAGTCCCCCAGCCATTATTCATCTTTAATCCTGGTTCCTACCCTAGGTGTAGGGTATGGTTCCTACCCTATGTTGTTATGGTGACAGCACAATATGGATGAATTACTAATTGCCAGAATGAGTTACTCGATGAAATTTTTTTCTGTTAAAACCAAAGTAGGTGGAATAATGAATAATGAGATTCCAGTTAGTGACACAGTAACTAAAAGTAAGAAAATTTGGAATGAGCTAATGGGATTTAATATTTTAATAGCGTTTAATGTAGTTAGCCAATAATAAAAATTGTAAACAAGGGCCAGCCCCATGTCTCACTCGGGAGAGTGCGGTGCTGGTGGCACAGAGGCTGCAGGCTCGGATCTTATATAGGGATGGCCAGTGCGTTCACTGGCTCAGCATGGTGCGGAACACACCGTGCCGAGGGTTGAAATCCCCTTACCGGTCAAAAAATAATAATAATAATAATTGTAAACAAGTTTTATACACATGATGCCTTGACAAAAATGTTAGCAAGAAGTAAATTTTAAAGGTAGCATTACAATATGAATGTACTTCAAAAAGTTCATGAAAAAGGCTTGTATTATCTTTTAATTCTATTTTTCCACAAACTATTTAAGTACCCTTATATTACAAGTAGACCTTAACATTAATGCTTATATTCATTAAAACAGTACAGGCAATATCGACTATGTAAACAAGTTTATTTGGAAGGTAGAGTATTTTAAATGCCATGTAGAGATTTCCAAGGAAA
>NW_007809604.1:0-999 GCF_000696425.1 Galeopterus variegatus | reverse complement strand
AAATAAAGGCAAATGTCAAAAAAGATGGAAACACTTCAATTGCTAAGTGTAAGAACCTGGTGTAGTTCCTAGATGTGAGTCCCATGAAGGTCTGGGCCCCCATGGTTGAAGCTTTCAGGAAGTTTCTCACCTCATGCTCAGACTGCAGCACCTCATGAAACTTATTATTTAAGTCTTCTACCAGTTTATTTCTCTAAGGATTTCTGTTCCCATTAGCCATATTCGGCTGTGTCTCTCTGGATGTACCTGTTTCTCCAGATTTTGGTGTGACATTTTTCCCTGTATGCTCAGTTCTCTGATAAATTCCACAAAAGTCATTGACTTTTACTTTGCCCAGCTCTTTCTTGACGTAAAGATGACAGTGACAACTTCCAAGCTCTTTAGATGTCCGAGCTGAAAGTGGAATTCTCTGTTCAGTATTTTTTTTTTTATCTCAAACTTTGTAGTTTTCATCTCTAGAAGTTCAGTTTCCATGTCTTTATTTAACTTTTTAAATATGTAGAATCCAGCTATAACAACCCATTTATTGTCATTGCTAACTGATTTAAAGATCTGTGACATTTCTTGGTTGGTCTTGGTTTTGATTAATTGATTTTTCTCCTCTTTGTAGGTCACATTTTCCTGTTTATTTTTGTTTGTTTGTTTTTGTTTTTTGGGTTTTTTTTTCTGATTGCTTTTGATTAGATGGCAGACATTATAAATTCTTTGTTACATGATGGGTATTTTTGTATTTCTATAGATATTCTTGAGCATTTTTCTAGATGCACTGAAGTTATTTGGAAATAATTTTATCTTTTCAGGTACTTAAGATTTGTTAGGTGGGAGCAGAGCAGTGCTTAGTCTACTAATAATTAATCCAGTCTTGTGTGCATACAGGGCACTGTCACAGCTAATCATTTCAAATGGTTCCTTCAAGAAGATCCTGACCAATACTCAGTTGAATACTAAAGAGGGACCCTTTGCATATCTCTGGAGTTTCCTCCCTTTGTACCATAAATA
>NW_007809603.1:0-999 GCF_000696425.1 Galeopterus variegatus | reverse complement strand
AGGCAGAGACAAAGATGTGCTTGACTATGCATATAAATTTTCTAAAATGAGGTGCACAAAATCTGTATCATTCAGGATGATTTTTTAGATAAAATCACTTTTTTTTAACTGTAGGTAATTAGTTCTATCACTGGCACAATCTATTTCTGTCTCTGTCCCTGTTTCTATCGTCTCTCTTAGTTGAAGTCTTTTAGGTAGGCTTCTCAGAGTAATTTGTACTAGTGGAAAATACTGTGGCCTGAAGAGTGTTAGGAAACTTTATTTACCTCTAGGTACTACTTTATCAGCATGTAATAGTGCAACTTTAATGAAAATAAGTAGATTTCAAAAACGTTTATGTTCTTTCCAGCTCAGCCTACTGCCTTTACCATGATAGCATATACTAAGATTAGGCAAAATTACAAAAATGGTATGAACTTTGCTGTTTGTTCTCTTCAGTCTCATATGTAAATCTTTTCACCTAAAATGGATATTTTGTGTTATGTGATATACAGTACCTTGCCAACCAATTACTTCCTTGAAAAAATCTTAATTATATCCAAATTGCCCCTATTTCAAAGTGAAGAATCTTGTATGTCCTTGGAAATGTCCAGCATCCTTACATCAAATAATGGAAAAATATTAGCAATATAAAAGCTGTGTGTAGAAAATTTGGTTCAAAAAAATATGAGCTATTTTTAGCTATACCTCAGTCACAGAAACTGAAAAAATACCCTAAGTTAACAAAAGGAATGCCATGTATCACTGAATTGAACTAAGCATACAAAAAGCAGTATGAGGTTGTAAATGTTACTGTTCTGGTTATCTATAGCTGTGTAGCCAACCACCTCCAGAATTAGTGGCATAAAACAACAATTATGTACTTTGATTACAGATCAGCAATTTCACAGGGCTAGGGTACGATCGCTCCCCTTCGTTCTGAATGTCAGCTGGCATCGTAGCTGGGGCTGGAGAATCCACTCCCAGGATGTCTTACTCGTAATGTCACGAGCTGAACCA
>NW_007809602.1:0-999 GCF_000696425.1 Galeopterus variegatus | reverse complement strand
CCCTGGTGTACACCATATAATCCCCTCACCTTGAGTTTGAGTAAGATTTGTGAATATAATGGAACGTTACTCTGTGGTTAAATTACACTAAATGACAAAAGTGAGAAAATTTTTCAGATGTGATTAAGGTTCCGTATTCTTAAATTTTAAGTTCATCAAGATTGATTATCATGGGTGGGACTGTCCTAATCAGGTGAACACTTAAAAGAGACCCTAGAGGTCAAAGAGAGAGGAAGTCAGAGTTGCTGTCCTTCTGGCCTTGAAGAAGCAAACGGCTGTGCTGTGACTGCTTGTTTTGGGGGCTGGGGGGCGGGTAGCTTCTGAGAGCTGAGGGTCTCTATCCCATAACCACAAGAAACTAAATTCTGTCAATAACTTTAATAAGTTTGGAAGAGGGCTCAAGTTTTAAATTAAAAGGCGGGCTGGGCAAAACTTTGATTCCAGCCTTGTGAGACCCTGAACAAATAAACCAACTAAGACATGTCCAGATTCCTGACCCACAGAAACTGTGAAATATCATGCATTGTTTTGAGTCTTTAAATTTATGGTAATATGTTATGTAGCAAATATTACATATATTTAGGATAATATGTTCAAAGTATCAGGATAAAATTAAGAAACATAAATTGACAATTGGCAATACTATTTTGCTATTGTGTGTGGGTTTTGCAAGGTTTTTTTTTACCCTCTCCTGTTCTATATCCAAACAAAGAGTGTCACTAACTGACTAACTAAATCCTTCCATGTGTGTTAGTCCATTTCATAGCAAAAGACAGAGAGCAAAAGAAAAATAGTGTCTCTCCCCAGATAATATATCAGAAATTTCATATCAGACAGAAAAAAATTATAGAAAGTGCTATATATAAAAGAAGTATTTTCCCATTCCAAAGACTAAAAAGATATTTTCAGGATGAAGAAAAGCAGAATGCAGGCAAGAAGTGAGAGGAAGAGAAATAGCAGTGAAACAGGTCCGACGGCCTGGATCGAGTGGGACTAAAA
>NW_007809601.1:0-999 GCF_000696425.1 Galeopterus variegatus | reverse complement strand
GCTGGGCAAGCAGGTGGGTGTCACTAGCCCCTCCCTCATGTCCTTGAGCTCATTCTTGCTCAGGAGGTGGCGGGGGGCGGTGTGAGGTGAGACTGCAGGTGCTGGGCACATCAGCCTTAGTTCAGGAGACAGGCCTGGGCTTGAAACGCAGACTTGATGCTTTTGGGCACTGGGCAGCCATGGGAGGTCTGTGAGCAGGAAACGGATGGGATCAACTCTGGGGGCAGAAGGACATCCTCTGCAGCTGTGAGGAATGGACTGGAAGGGGAGACACTGGAGGCGGAGAGTTCGGGAAGGAGATTGGGGCTGGGGTGAAGACCTGACCAGAACTCTCCCTACCACACTGCTCCCAGCTGCAGCAGGCATGGGTTTGGCCCATCTGTTCCCTCAGGAGACCTGGTGACACCTTCATCAGGGATAACCTCCTCAGCCCCATACCCTTTGAAGACAAACCTCATGGCCTCCCCCAGAGGAGAGGTAAAGGAGGGACATTGGAAGGGCCACAGGCAGACAGGAGTGAGAAGAAGCGAGGAATTAGGAATAGAGGCTGAGAAAGAAGGTCAAAGACTGGGATGTAAAACGGGGCACAGAGACCTCAGGGCACAGGAGGCTCAGAGACAGAGCAGGGGCCTCAGTGGGGAAAGATGGGGATTCCAGGGGGCCATGTCAGCCCTGGAAAGAAGAGGAAGCTTGTGCATTCAGTTGGGTCATCGGATGTCCTGCCCAGCCCTGAGAAAGTCAGATAATAGAAAACAGAGATTACCAACTGCAGTGGAGTCAGAGTATAAATTGGCAAACTGAGGCAAAAGGCCTAACCAGAGAACAAGCCAAAAAGACCAGGCCTGGGTGGGGATCTGGAGGCCCAGGTCTCATGCCAGCTTCCCAGGACACAGGTGTTGGCAGCGTGGCCTATTGAAGACCCCTGCATTCACTGGTCAGTCTCAGACTGTCGATGTCCTAGATGTGCTGGTGGTCAGGGAACCGTTCCTAAGACCAGGG
>NW_007809600.1:0-999 GCF_000696425.1 Galeopterus variegatus | reverse complement strand
TCAGATACCTGGCCATAAATGTAGTAAAATGGTTACTGAAAGAAATTAAAGAACACTTAAATAAATGAAGAAATATAAGGTGTGGAAGACTCAATATTATTAATGTTGAAATTTTCTGCATTTTTTTCCATTTTTTAGTGGACATTGACAAACTGGCAAGCTGAATTTTAAATTTTAAGTAGAAATGCAAAGAAATTACAATAGCCAAAATAATTTTAAAGAGCAATAACAATTTGGAAGAATAATAGTACTAGATTTCAGGATTTATTACAAAGCTAAAGTAACAAAATGGACTGTGTTGGTGCAAGGTTAGGCAAATAGATCAATAAGACAGATGAGAGAGTTCAGAAAAAGATCTGTAAACATGAAAGAACTTGGCTTATGACAAATGCTCCCTGCAATTTTGTTGGGGAAAGAACTATCTTTTAATAAAAGTGCTGAAATATCTTACCACGGAATTACTTCGACCCAAAAGAGAAAGGTAAACACTAAAAATTGAGAAAATATCTTCATAATCTTGAGGTAGGCAACTCCTTTTCAGACAGGATATAAAATAATAAATTTAAAGAAAAAATGATTGGTCTTTATTAACATCAAGACCCTGTGTTAACTGAAAGACCTCATTAAGAAAGTAAAAAGGTGAGTCACGAATAAGAAGAAAATGCAAATATTTGCAAAATACTTGCACCCAGAAAATAAAAAAAAGATTTTTACAAGCCAATCAAAAAAATATAAACTACATATTTTTATTTTTATTTTTATTTTTTTTTTTTTTTTTAAAAGATGACCGGTAAGGGGATCTTAACCCTTGACTTGCTGTTGTCAGCACCACGCTCAACCAGTGAGCCAACCGGCCATCCCTATATGGGATCCGAACCCGGGGCCTTGGTGTTATCAGCACCGCACTCTACCGAGTGAGCCACGGGCCGGCCCGAAACTACATATTTTTAAAGAACAAAATACTTGAATAAGTATTTCATAAAAAGTCAAATTAGCACG
>NW_007809599.1:0-999 GCF_000696425.1 Galeopterus variegatus | reverse complement strand
CCAGCACCTGGTGACTTGCATTCTAATTCCAGAAAAGTCACTTTTAGTCAGGTGACTCTGGGAAATTTCCTTAACATTCCAGGCCGTTTACTCCTGCGAGGGTCACATAGAACACATGTGTCCCGGCCCGTGGGAACTGTGAAGCCTCACTCAGATGTAAGTTACACGTCAGTCTTACTCAGGACGGCACATCCCTCAGCTGACATACGGTGTGTCTGACATGCTTGTTCTGACCCTTTTTCTAGCCCCACATTCTCCCAACCCTTCCCACCCCCATAGAATATAACCATGAGAGCAGGAATTTGGTCACTTTATTAATTACTGTGTCCCCAGAGCTCAGAAAAACGCTGGACACAGTCAGCATTCATTAAGTATTTGTCGAATGAATGAATATGTAACTGATGTAACTCATAAAATTTTATCCCCGGGGAACTTTTAGAGAAGGGCAGGTGGGATCCAGCCAAAGCAAGTTCAGTGGTGACAGCGCCGGGAGGACAAGGGAGGAACCGGGGGGCTCTGAGGATTCCTCTGACTCCACGTCTGTGATGCTGTGGCTCTCTACCCAGTGTCGCTTCTACTGGGACAGGCCACTCACAGTGTTGAGGTCAGGGCTCAAAAGCTGACTATAATCTTCCTTTAAAAGGTGCAAAACTCAGGTTCGAGCCATCTTAAATACGTGCTGTAGATAAATACTCACCTGTCCTGGGAAAGAATTTGCACTTATTAATCACAGACTGAGCTACTGGCCACCCCAGTGTTCATGAGGCACCGAGTCTGCCCGGGACGTTCCTCAACAGCCTGCAGCAGACGGTGCCGCCCAAGGCCTCGCCAGGACCCTGGTGACCAGCCGCCTGCGGAATCCACGGCTGCACAGTTCAGTCAGCGCTCAGCTGGCACGTTCTGTGCCTCCTCCCCCCCTCCAGGAAAACAGATGGTGAGAGCTGCTATTTTTGGAGAAAACCCTTAAGGGAAAACAAACTTTTCATCTTTTTTTTTAAA
>NW_007809598.1:0-999 GCF_000696425.1 Galeopterus variegatus | reverse complement strand
TATTACCAGAGATTCACAGAGGGCCCAAAGCCCTGGCCAGATGAGAGCAGGTGTATATTCATTACCACTATTTCTGCTTTAATTCCAGCTTTTGTTTGCTCTCTTCCTCCCAAGTAGAAGTAGGTACGGTAGGAAGATAGCCAGGCAATACCATTTGGAAACTGAGGGCCAATTGTATAGGGTAGTTTTTAGAATTAGTGAGAGAGATGAAATGTGGAAGAGCATGAAGGATTCAGAGTGGAAGAGCAGGAAGGATTCAGAAAAGAAGGAAAGTGGGAGTGAAGGGGAGATGAAGAACTTATGGTTTTTAACAATTCTAAAACTAGTGAAGTGACCTTACCTGAGCAGGTTCATCTGTAATTTGGTGTGATTAATTTTAAGGTTTCTCATATAATGGAATTATTTGGAATGAATTGACATAACAGATTGGGATAATAAATGTGGGACTATTCATAAAAATTCAAGCACAGTATGAATGTGAAGTTTTAGTTGTAAGTTATTATAGCTATTTTACCAAGTGAAAAGCCTAGGGACATAGAAAAGGTTTAAATTAATAGGATATTAATTGTTCTCTACTTCAGTCATTTCAAATTTCTTTTCTGATTAAAAAAAAAGGAGAGGCTAACATCTGAGATACAGGTGTTGAAAATTCACTTTGTCCAAGATGTCATTTATCTCTTAATCTTTTAAGTAGCATGGCAACTGCCTCAGTACCTCTTATGTCTTATAAACTCTCTATTATTGCAGTTGGCTGAAGATTCCTCAATCCATTGGCAACTGAGTTTTAACACAGGGCATTAAAACCCAACAGACTATACTCACCCAACTGGTAAATTGTTCAAATTTCTGACCTGGAGTCAGAAAGCTCCTCAGAGTGTTTTCTCTCCAGCTAAAGATTATGCTGACTATAGCATACTGCATTAATGACCCCAGTGCTACACCTGTTTTAGTATGCCTGCCTGTTGACATGTGACTTTATACTTCCTCCCACTACAGAGA
>NW_007809597.1:0-999 GCF_000696425.1 Galeopterus variegatus | reverse complement strand
TGCTGAGCATTTGATGTAAATATGCACGTGCACCCAGGTGTTCCTTGGTTATTGTCTAATTTAATTGTGCATGTGCACCAAGGTTTCCTGGGTTATGGACTTAAGTATAAAGAACAAGTGGCTCTGATCCACGGCACCCCCTGCCCCGGAGATAGCGCCAGGGAGGCCGCTACTGCTGCCGGAGGCTGATGCTGCCAGTGCCCCTGGATACCCCAAGAGGCTATGGCCGTTGTTGCTGCTGCTGTGGACTGAGCTCGTGTCATCTGCCAATGGCTCCCGGGATCTTTCTCAATTTACCTAGAGCTTGTGGACCTGCGTGGGAAGGGTCTGGTGACCCAGTCTGTACAAAGGGTCTTTAGCCTCATGGAGGACTAGACAAGACTGCAGAGGCCCGGGAAGCTCCTAGAGTGAGGAAGTGGTGACGGCCACAGACTATCCCTCCCAGCATCACTGTAGGAGGAGGAAAGAAGGAGGCTGGTGGGTGGAGGGGACCATGGGGACAGGGAAGGCTGGACACAGGGAAGGCTGGGGTGGTGCTTACTCTTACCAGGGTAGATCCCTGAGCAGGTTCAGAGGCTGAAGGGAGGGAAGCAGGTTTGAAAGGCAGAGTGAGGAAGGACTGGAGTTAACAGAGCAGGATGCCTGACCCCAAAACGAAGTGTCTGACCCCAAGTCTCCTCCTTCGAATGACTTCATCATGAGACAAGAGATACAGCCAAGACTTCCAAGATTTATTTTGGCTGAATTGCATGAGGATCAGACTGCTATGTTTCAATGGAAATCCTGCCTTGACTGGCTTAGAGAAGAAGGAAAAGCCAGCACTGTTTCACCTTCTGCATTTAATCTTGTCTTCTTGTCACTCCAAACACCATGAGCCAGCCTCATGGGCATGACCTGGGCATTCAGACGGGGTCCTGTGTTTAAAAGGCCCACACTTGCTTTCATGATCTGCTGTCACCATCTTGAAATTCTGAATACTTATCAAACAAGGGGCCCCTC
>NW_007809596.1:0-999 GCF_000696425.1 Galeopterus variegatus | reverse complement strand
AATGATCCTGGCTCATTTCACGTCTGTCATTCAACCTAGAGATAAGGATTTATTCAATACCTTTTGGTAAATTTGAATAAATTTGCAAAAATCGATGTTCATTTATTTCTTACACATTGCTTTTATTGAGATATTGTAAGTAATCAAAAATCAAAACGAGAAATTTTCAAAAACAAAAGTATTTTCTCCAATGTCACAATGATAATACATGGTCAAATCTCTGAGAGTCACTTTTAAAGGACTTGAATTTTCCTGTGCCACTCTCTGACTGTGCAGTCTGGGCACATCACTTGGCTCCCTTTTCCCAAGGTTTCTTCATCTCTAAATATACTTGCATGAGGTGAAGAGAACATATTTTATGTGAATACATGGTTAGGACTTTCACAGCAAAGAAGTTGAGACCCGGATCAGAGGACCAACTTCGGAAGTCAGAAGCTGATGTGATAGAGGGACACTGTCCAGAGGGTTATTTCCTGGAAATACGTGTTTATGATTCACGTAACGTTTATTTACCTCCCCCAAACGTTTATTTACCTTCTGAAGCATAAGATCTCAGGAATCTGCCTGCTTCTTCTCTTCCTGTGGGGAACTTGTTTACATCAGGGACACTCAGTTTCTCTCCCTTTCTCAGTAGGGAGGAGACAATGAGCATACGAACTACCAGATCCACATGTTCTGCGTTTCTCTTCTGCGTGTGGATTCAGTGTGCATAGTGTGACCCACGACTCTCACTGCGTGTTCCCAGAAAAAAGGAGAGCCAGGGAGGAGAGGAACCCATGTGACAATTGCTATTGAGTAATGAAGCCCCTGATCTCCGCTCCAGAAAATGTGTGTTTGCATTCAGGATGATATAAGTAAGTGAGGATATCAAAAACTTGCCCCTAACCCTGCAGGGCTGACATGACGATTAAACAAGGTCATTTATGAAAACCACTAGGAATGGCTCATGGCATAGAGTCATGCTTCATGACTGTTAGCCAACATTACAATCTTTTGATA
>NW_007809595.1:0-999 GCF_000696425.1 Galeopterus variegatus | reverse complement strand
ATGTATGTTCTTGGGCTATTTCCAATTCATAGGATAGATATTTGCAGTTAAGAGTCTGCCATGCTATTCCCTTACTTAAGTTTCATCTTCTAGATAAGCTCCTAGTAGAAAAAAATTGGGAAGCACACATTCACATACCTACACACACACCATTATGAAGTGTATCTAAAAAATAAGTAAGGTGCAGTTTAATCTATACTTGATATTGGCTCTTCTCCAACTTCATTTCATCAGAGATTTAATCAGACATGGTTGTTTTACTATGAGTATTCAGAAGTGTTTTAATTTTCTCAGCTATTAAATGAGAAGAGTGAATGCAGAAGAAAAAATTTTAAAAAATAAAAGTAAAAAATCTGCTTCTATCTTTACTCACCTCTATTACATATAAATCATCTGTCAATTTAAAATGTATTGCTTAAATAGCATTTTATGCTGCTCCCTCTTGTTAAGTAGCTAAGAGAAAATGAATATCAAGTTCCGGGCTTGTGGATAAGAAGAAACAGTCATTCCTAACTTCAATTCAGGAAGAAGCAGCTTCATCCCACCCTTTAGATTATAAGCAACACCTTGGAATCCATGGTGGCAGCTTTGCACTATGTTAGTCTGGCTATTGCACTTTGTGCACTATTCCATGCGGTTTACGATGCTAATTTCAGGATATAGAAAGTTCAGCTCTTGCAGGTTTGAGGATGTTAGCACTCAACCTTGTGGAAATGTGCTCTCTGAATTTAAATACCTCTTTGTTCATCAGCATCTCTGGGAAATAGTTCCTTACTATTTATTTTCTAATCACTGTGTGCATTTGATAGAATGAGACCATGAGATCACTGCAATGACACACTGCACGTCTTTTTCATTTTCCTGTCAGTTTTCTATTCAAAAATATCAAGCATATTTTGGGTTTATTCTCCCAAACCATTTCAGTTTTGTAATTTTTCTCATCCTCAGCAAATTAATCCCATGCTTGCCTTTGTCTGTCATGTGAACTATGCAGAAATT
>NW_007809594.1:0-999 GCF_000696425.1 Galeopterus variegatus | reverse complement strand
AAAATCAGGTGAAACATCTTATTTGAAAAGGGAAAAAAGGCTTTGTTCTGAATTTTCTACTCTTTCCAAACAACTTGAGATGCTATCTGTAAAATATGAGTTGGAACAGATGATCACTAATATCTTAGTTTGATTTTTTTGACCATGAGTTTAAAAATTCATTAACTTTTTAATCAGTATAAAAAGGTAAGATTCTGTTTTCTATTTTAACATACACACACATATCTATATTAGATAAAATAACAGTAACAGTATTGAACAGTACGTATATATATCATATCAAATATTAGTAACAGTATTAAGTTTCACTGAGTTTTCTAAACTCATCTTGATTGCACAGTTTGCATAAATTTTAAAGAAAGAATAACAGTTCTAAATTTTTCCTCCTTTAAAAGTACCTTTGAATATGTTATTCACCATTTTTACAAGTGTCCCCATATAAAGTTGTATTTATAAACTCAAATCCTTATGATCAAGCAATCATGTTCATGCGACATAATAGTGTCTGATCTGAGAAAATAACATCATGGATTGTGTCTCATGATTGCAAATGAGAAAATAAAGCTTTTATACTCATATATAATCTCCTAGGCTACCTGAAAAATTATATTAAAAATTAGATCCCTTTCATTGTGAATATAAAGAGCCTTGCATTTAAATTCACAGTTCCTAAGGCTTCCAACATAAAACTTGCTCTCTTGTCATATGATGAATAATAATAATTTGAGCGGGTGAGTGAGAGATGAGCAAAGGTCAACACCAAAACTGATTATTCACCCACTCACCTTAGTGGCTTTGTCATCTATTGAAGAGAAGAGTCAGTCTCCATGGACTGGGAAACTGAACGTTCACACTGGGCCTGGTTACTTAGGTTCACGCCACAGTATTCACTGATTCAGAAATCACTAATCAATCTTCATGTCCACATTTATTCTCATGTGAAACACGTACCTTTTAATTTAGTCTTAATTAACTTTTATATAATTCAACAGTGTACAA
>NW_007809593.1:0-999 GCF_000696425.1 Galeopterus variegatus | reverse complement strand
CACTGAGGGTTGCGATCCGTTGCCGGTCACGAAAAAATACAAAAAGGGAAAAAAAAAAAAAAAAAAAAAGCAAACTGAAATTCAGAGAGGTTAATTATTTGACCCAAGGTTACACAGCTCGTGAAGTAGCAGGCTAGAATGGACTATCTGCAATGCCCCTTCTCTTTCCATACATCTAACGTTTGTATTGCTGTAGTGCCGTCCTCACTGCCTTCATTTGGAAATCTCCCAGGTATTATCTGGGACCACACTATACCCTACAAAGATCAAAACAGAGCCAATTCTCTCTAGACTTTCAGCCTAGCTCTGTCCTGCCCCTCTCTTGATTTTGTTGTTTTCTGATAGGTCCCTGGCACCTTCTAGGCAAGAGCTCTGTGAAATTCTTACATGAGTAAATGAAGCCAGAGATTTTCCAAAGCAGTGAGAAAACTGCAAATTTTGAAACTGACAGTCCATTCTAATTCCCCTCCTTCAATGGCTGTATCATTCCTGTCTTCCATCAACAACATAGCTCTGAAAAGTAATGCAATGACACTGGTCTCCACTGCAAAAAATTAAGGTATTTTGATTCTGTGATTCTTTTGATTGATTATAGTTATTCTTGATAAACATAAAAACCATGTGACAAAAACTATCACATAATCCTAAAAGAGGTAGAAAAATTTTCCAGGCTCCGACATTTTTACTATAAACAAAGGATTCTAATTACTTATACTTATTAAAAGTATAACATTTGAGGGATCTTCTTTTTATTTCTGACTTTTTTATTGAAACATATTGATTATACATATTTATGGGGTACAGAGTTATATTTCAATACAGGTATACAAGGCGTGAAGACCTAGTCAGGGTGATTAGCATATATTCATTGCCTTGGGTTGAATGTCCCCCAAAACTTAATCCCCTCTGTAACTGTTGAGGGTGGGAATTCCTATTACGGTAATTAACAGCTGGAGCCTTGAAGAGGCCATTAGATTGTAGGACCATGCCGTAGTGAGT
>NW_007809592.1:0-999 GCF_000696425.1 Galeopterus variegatus | reverse complement strand
CCAACTTCAGCTCCTCACTGCTCTCTTCGAGAAGCCCCTGTTTCTCACCATGTGGGCCTCTTCATGGCATCCCCTAGAACAAATGTTCCAAAAGGGTGAGACATGGAATCTGAGAGCAAAATAGAGCATGTAAGTTGGAGTTGCAGTCTTTTTATTACCTAATATTGAAGTGACATCCCATCACTTTTGCCACATTCTATTCATTAGGAGCAAGTCATTGAATTAAGAGGAGAGCTAAGCTCCTTCTCTGGAAGGGAGGAATATTAAACAATTTTTGTACATATTTGAAAAACCACCCTACCCCACACTTATGGACTGAATTTTGTCCCATTAAAATTTGTATGTTGAGCCCCAACCCCCAATGTAACTGTATTTGGAGATAGGGCCCTTAAGGAGATAATTAAGATTAAATGAAATCATAAGGATGGAGTCCTGGTCTGATAGGACTTATCAGAAGAAGAAGAGACACCAGAACTCTCTCCTTTCACGCATAGAGGAAAGGATATAGGAGGACAAAGAGAGAAGGTACAGACAGCTAAAGAGAGAGACCTCATTAGTAACCAACCCATCTGACACCTTGATCTTGGACTTCCAGCTTCCACACTGTGAGAAAATAAATCTCTGTTGTTTAAGCCATCCAGTTTGTGGTGTTTCATTATAGTATCCTGAGCAGACTAATACACCCACAAAGCACTACTAATGAAAAAAAGAGGGAACAAAAACCTCTGAAGGTCAGAAAATCTAGCCCCCAATTTAGCTGCATGTGCAATGTTGATTTACAGGGTTTTCTTTAATTTGTAAAGCTTATGAAAATATTGTATATCATGTAATACCAAGTAACATTGATGTTCTCTAACGATGTGCTGTGCTTATACTGTGTTGGCTTTGAGTAAAAGACCTATTATACACATCAGGTCCTTAATAAATAGCAATTTTTTAAAGGGTAGACAGTTACTGATATCAGTTATTCTAATCTGCATAAAAATTCCATAAAAAATA
>NW_007809591.1:0-999 GCF_000696425.1 Galeopterus variegatus | reverse complement strand
GGAAACCTGCTGCTACAGAGACACCCTATGAGAAAGGAGAGTGGCCTCAGACCATCAGTCAACAGAGAATTGAAGCCTTCCAACACTACGTAAGCCAGCTTGGAAGCAGGTCTTCCAGCCTCGGTCGAGACCCCAGATGACTGTAATTGTGGCTGATGTCTGACTGGAGCCTTATGAGAGTATGCTGAGCTAGAATCACCCAACCAAACTGCTCCAGATTCCAGGCCCTCAGGAGCAGTGTGAAATTATAAATATTTGCTGACTTAAGCTGCTAAATGTTGGGTGTAATTTGTTATGCTGTGACAGATAACGATTATAGAGGAAAAGCATCAAAAATCCTGTATAGGTAAGTCTTATTATTCTCATTCCATAAATAAGACTGGGGCATAGAAAAGCATTAAGGGATTTACCCAAACCACACAGCTAATAGGTGATGGGATAAAGATTTGAATGCACATCTCTGTGCCGGGGGCGGGGGCATGGGGGGAAACAACTTTATATGCATAAAAATAAAATAAAGCCACAATCTTTTATAAAGATAACATTTGGGCTGACACAGAAAGTTCAATAATGACATACAAAACTACCATCTGCTTTAGGAGTAACTGAGGTGTTGGATGGGCAAGGGAATGTGCAAGAGATGCTTAAATGTATAGACCACAGGGGCCAGCATCTGGCAAAGACGAGGTGAGCCATTCCTTCTCCATTCCAGCTTTCCCAATTATGTAAATTGTAACAGAACTTGGCTTCCTGGCAATGCAGAGCTAGTGAGGCATTTGACACACTGTAGAATTTAAGTTCGAAAGTAAAATTGTTTAATGAATGCACACCCTACTCCTTATTCATTATGCAAAGTCGGGTTGTAGAGTTTTCCAATATGTACTTTAATTCCCTTTAAGAAACGTGATTCCACATTCCTCATATTAGCACTGAAAAGAAAAAAAAAAGATATTCTGCTGGAACAGTCTTTGCGGTCAGTTAGAAATTCTCTGCTGTTTT
>NW_007809590.1:0-999 GCF_000696425.1 Galeopterus variegatus | reverse complement strand
CCGTAGTTCTTCTGTCTGTCAAGTCACAGACCTACAGTGTGGCAACTTGCTGGGGAGAGTCCTGGCTGCTGGCATCGTGTCCAGCTCCCTGTGAGTTGGACAGAGGGAGTGGGGCATGGCAGCTGGGTCCTGCGGCTCCTCGTGCTGTGCAGACCCTGGAGAGATGGGCTCATTTCTTTTCTTGGGCATTTTCTGAGTGCTTTGGGAACATTAGTATACATCTTCAGTGGCCTCGGTGAGGACAATGACCTGTGATTTCTCAGTTAAGACAGTTTAAAAATTCTTAACTGAGCTAAACAGTTAAAAAAAGAAACATATAAATCTGGAGAACATATATACATAAGTACTAGCAATCCAACCTCCAGACAGAAATGAAGACTTCTCCTCAAGGGATGAGAAGGGCTTACTCTGGTAGATGTTTCCTATCAAATATCTCATGTTATCCCTACAACAAACAATGCATTTAGAGAAAGGAAAATGGGGCTCAGAGAGGTTATCTATATTAAACAAGCACACCCAGCTTGTAGATGTTAGAGCTGGGATTCCAGAATGGGTCTGTTTGACTCAAAAGCCTTGGCTCGATTCTAAGATGGCGACGGGTCTGGAGCAGCCATGCCAGGAGACAGCGCGATCCTGAGAAGTGTGCGCTGGGATACCAGAGTACTATTTGCATTTCCAATAGCAACAAAAAACGAATAAATCTTTCAACAACGAACCTACATCGACAAACAAGCAACAACAGGTTCGAGGTTTTAGGGCCGACACAAAAGAAGACTCCTGAGAGCGCCCAAGCCCTGCTGCGGGTACGAGTGAGCAGCCCGAGACAACAAAGGACAAGTAAATCAGCTGAGACACCACAGAAACGGAGTGGAACGCGCCGGATTGGCCCAACTCTGCGAGCTCTGTGAGTCACCCCCAGCCCAGCCCTACTTGCGGGACGAAGCCTGACTGCTCCCCGCCTGCCTGGCTCCCGCCTACCACACCAGGCTAGGCGCCCAC
>NW_007809589.1:0-999 GCF_000696425.1 Galeopterus variegatus | reverse complement strand
CAGAATTCCAGGCAGAGCTCCCCTGTTCTCCCCTGTACCCCTCCCCTTCCCCAGACCCATCGTGGTCAGGGCTGCCCACCCTGAGAGGACAGAAAGTCAGAGAAGCCAGCCCACCCCGCACGTCACTGCTGTTGACTACGCAGAATTAATCTACACAATGACACCTTGCAGCTCCTGTCTCGTTTGGCCCTTAGAGCAGAGGCCCGTGAGGTCCCTGAGGGTCCCAATTTACAGAGAGAACTGCCACTGCCACTCTGAGTCACTTGAGCCTGCCTCCCCCCCAGCCCTGCCACAGTGGGACCACCGCTCTGTGACTGGCCACGGAGCCAGATGGAGCCAGATGGAGCTGAGGAGGCTGGAACCTCCAGCCGCTCCAAGAGTGTGCGTCTGCTCTGGTGACAGCTGTGCAGAGGATGCGCAGACTCAGGTCAGCTGAGGGGGGGGCTGGCGTTCTCGACTCTTCACTGCATGGGCACAGGAAACAGGAGAACATGCAGAAATCTGCAGCACCTGCTGGTGGCCACCGAGGACCACAGTGGTCGCCCTCTGAGCACTTGGCGCTCTCCCAGGCCCGCCCACCTGGCGGCTCTCGCATGACGAGCTGCGTTTCTCGACTGACGCCCCACGCAGCCGTCCCCTGTCTGTTACCCCAGAGTCCGATTCTTGCAGTGACTCTTCCGAGGGGAGGTGGGGTGAGCAGCCAGAGGCATGGGCTGCTGTGCTGCTGCTGCCGGCTTCTGCACATACGTGGCAGGTACCCAGCAGACGTGCACGTGCTGTCCTTGTCACTTGTCCCCACATCCCAGTGGACCATGTTGTTCTCATCCCCACTACAGAGCATGAAAAATGATGCTCAGATACTTATTCAAAATCATACAGTTAGTTAATGGCCAAGACTTTTGGGCAACTCTGAAATTCCATTTGCCACATTGACACATGAAGCAAATATCCTCAGGACTAGCCAAGTGCTTAAGAGGGGGTGTAACACGACTCGTGTCA
>NW_007809588.1:0-999 GCF_000696425.1 Galeopterus variegatus | reverse complement strand
AAATGCTTATCTATTCAGGTCAGAACCAATTTTAGTATGAAGCTCTAGTTCCTTTAAATCAATGTTTGCCATTGTGTTCTGCATATGAAATCTTCCAAAATCTCTTTTGCAGGTTTATTTGACTGAAAATAATCCATTTGATGATAACAATAATCCATTTACCACTTTATATTGCTATAATTATCACTTAAGGGGAATTAAAACACATTTTTTTAAAAAAATTTAATCAGTAAGTTAAAGAAGGGAAAGAAGAGGAAAAGCGAAATTGATGGGAAAAAGTAAAGATGGGAAAAGGCTGTTTTGCACATTTTCCCCTGCTTTTATCTCACTTGGGTACTCTTTTTATTTGACTTTTTGCTATTTTCTTTGTTCTGCCTTGACTCTCATAATAACTTTCATTTTCATCATCAGTGTACAGTGTTCTATTGGCTTCACCATGGTTAAATTGTAGGTCTTTCGACTAGAGCTTAGAAGATTTGGAACATCATGATCTCTTTGCTTTTAGCTGATAAGCCCTTTTGGAATGTTTTTGGCAGTGCAATTTGTAGGAATGAGGCAATAGAATAAGATGAAAATGGAAATAATGCCTGCTCTGAATTGCACATTTTGTGGGTCTCTGTTTCTGATATAGGAAAGAAATATAAGTATTACCCTTGAAAGGTTAGAATTCTTTCACTGATTTACATATTGATTTTATGTATACAAGTATGTGTGTGTATATATGTAATCTTTCCTTCATTAATTTGAGTCAGCCAGCCATTCAGTCATTCAGCAAACATTTATTGAGTATCTACTATGTATTAAGTGCTGCACTAGGTACTGAGAATACAAAGATAAATGAGACTAAAGATTTGTTTTCCAGGAGTTTAAAGTTCATTGAAGGAGATCAATAGTATAGGGTGTTTATAAACAGAGATTATAGTATAGAGTGATAAGAACTGTAATATTATTAGTACCGCTGCTTTTGAGAGACTGCAAGTAATTCAGTGAGGGCTGATG
>NW_007809587.1:0-999 GCF_000696425.1 Galeopterus variegatus | reverse complement strand
TTTAAATTAGAGAATTTAATATAGCTAAAATAGTTATTTTGATTAAAATATACACAATTTGGCACAGTAGGAATGACAAATATTTCTTAAATAATACAGAGAAAGCAATAACTATTAAAAAAAAAGATTGTTGATGAGAACTTCAGTAAATTTAAAACTTATTTTTATCAAAAGACAATATTTATGACAGGAAAGAAATTATTATAATACATATATCCAAAAATGGAAAAATTGAGAATATATAAATAACTCTGGGAAACTGATAAGAAAGAAACAAATGACACAATAAAAATAATCAAGATGATTGAACAGATATATCTCTAAAATATGTTTAGAGTTTCAGTAAGCATATAAAAAGTGCTCAAAATAATTATTCCTACGTGAAATGTAATTTAAAATTACAATAAAATACTAAGACATACCCTGAATAGCTAAATTAAAAATACTCCAGGTATCAATTGTTGGTAAGGATTTAAAGAAACTGGAAGTCTCATGCATAAATGTAAATCCACATAAATTAGTAAAACTACTTGGGAACTAAATGTATTTGTTAAACCTAAGCTTGCATAAACCCTATAACCTGTTAAATCTACTCTTCCATATACGACTGTGGTAGACAGAATAATGCTCCCCGTCCACCCTTACCCCCAGCAAATGTTGATGAATATGTTTCCTGACCTGGCCAAACAAACTTTGAAGATATGATTAAAGAAAGAATCTTGAGATGGAGAGATTAGCCTGTATTATCCTGTTCTGCCCAATGTAATTACGAGAGTTCTTGCAAGTGAAAGAGGGAGGCAGAAGCATGAGTGTCAGAGTGTGGCAATGTGAGAAAGGTTTCACTCATTGATGGTTTTAAGGTTGAATCAGGTCAAGGAAAGGAGACAGCCTCTAGAAGCTGGAGAGGCAAGAATGCAAATCTTTCCCTAAAGCCTCCGGAGAAAAATTTAGTGTTGTTACCACCTTGATTCCAGCCCACTGAGACTACTTTGGACCTCT
>NW_007809586.1:0-999 GCF_000696425.1 Galeopterus variegatus | reverse complement strand
ATGGTGGAAGGGACTCCACCTGTCTCAGTCACCAACCAATCCCCAGCACCTGAAAGAGTGTCTGGCACATAGTAGGTGTTCAATTCATATTTGTTGAATTAAATTGAATCCTTCACTTAAAAGCATTTAAAAAGAAGTGATAGAAAACAACATTGCCGTTGCATTCCAGAAGGACAAGAACCTAGCTCCTGGGAGTTTCTTTATGGAAAAATTTATATGTTTGTTTTTTCTATAGGTGATTCAATGAATGTAACCCTTGTGCAAAGCTCAGCATGAAATAACCAGGGTCATGGTGAAGAGTACAATGAGGTAATTGTGTGAAGTACTTAGCACAGTGTCTGATACGTTGTGAATGCTCAGTGAATTCTGGCACGTAATAATGGCTCACACTGACATTATGGTCAACTAAGTCCTGTCTTTTTCACACATGCTGCTATAAATCCTTGACTTCCATTTCCAGTCTTTCTGGTTTTTTTAAGCTGTTGTTTGATCTCTGTTACAATTCATCTTGTTCTGCCTTGCCAAAAATATTTCACCGCTTATTAGACTATTCTTCCCACCTTTGCATCACTTTTGAATGTAATCAGCCTGACTTTGAAGACCTTGTGAAAAATTGTTAGTAATAATATCGAGCTGAATGGAACAAGGGCAGAGTCCACTACAAGGGCTTACCACTACAGACCTTGCTGCAGGCTGGCATTGGCCACATTAAATCAACTCTCCTTGTTTTGTCACTCCAGCAGCCATGAAACTACTTAATCATGCTCTTCCTGAGCTCACATGTCTCTATCTTGTTCATGAGAAACAACCTGGAAGTTTCTGTCAATGCCTTGCTGAAAGTCAGACACCCTTATAGCTACAGAGTTCCTCTGATCTATCACTCTTGTAACCCTATCAAATAAGTAAAAGGCATTCGACAGGTCTGACTTGTTCTCAGTGAACCCATATGGACTTTCAGAGATCACTCTTTAATTTTCTAAATTCAAATTGGTGCTGTTC
>NW_007809585.1:0-999 GCF_000696425.1 Galeopterus variegatus | reverse complement strand
TAAGATAATAAATGTTTTTGGTTTTAAACCATGACATTTTAGGGTAATTAGTTATGCAGCAATAGATAATTAATAGAACAACTTTTATTTCACATGCACTTATTTTTTTTTAATAAACGCTCAGAAACTGGGCAAGATATTCAAGAAAAAGTGGTGAGAAGCAGCCTTCAAGGAGTTTATAGTCTGGTGGAGAACAGCTGGATCCAAGATCACGACAATCTCCAGGTGAAGTCTGCATCGTGTCACTTTGGCCACATGGAGAAAAGTGCCTCTGTAAAAGTGTGGGTTAAAGGCTTGATTCAGGAAGTCCTAAAGGGAGACCTTTGAACTTCATATTTACTAGGATGTTTAGGCTTCATTCAGGGTCAGTTGAACATAGAGGTTTAGCTGAGATGTGAGCAGATGGTTTTCTTAATTTTGTAGGTGGAGATAGGCCTCGTAAATTTGGGTGGGTTTCCTATAAATTGGAGACCGTTTTAACTTGCCTCCTCTTCTGTCCTTCTAGGATTCCCTAACTCTGCATTTGGGCTGTAGTTAAATAGTTAAAGAATGAAACAAAAAAGAAGAACCTAAAGAATGCCATGTCTGCGTTTCCTCCAATCAATACTTATTCAGCACCTCTATGTACCAGACACAGCACTAATGCTGTGATACATATGGGGACAAAGCCTTGCCCTTGGAGAAAAGGTTATGTTAGGGGAAGAAGAGGTAAAAGCAAAGCATATCAAGCATCTCCTATATGCCAGGGAGTTAAGTGCTTCGTATGTACCATTCTAATTTAATTATCACAACCAAACTACGAGGCACATTTTATCATTATTAAGTTAGTATCGATGAAATTAAGGTTTCGGAAGATTAAGAAAATTACTCAAAGTTATATAACTTAGCTTTGGAGTCAAGATCCAAATTCAGTTCTAATTATTAATTGACTCTACAGCCCCGCAACAGATGCTAACTGGAAGTCACATCAATATATTTGAACGCAGGACATCTCATGAG
>NW_007809584.1:0-999 GCF_000696425.1 Galeopterus variegatus | reverse complement strand
CTAAGACACTTTTATTGTTTTTTATGTTTGTTTTTCTCACAATTTCATGAGTTAACAGAATGTTCCTGATTAGAAAAAAAATAAAACACAACTAATTTGTGTTTAGACAAATTTCTTATGTTTCTTCCTTCACTGCAATGGTTTAACCAAGCCTTGATAGATCCTGTCACTTGCCTGTGGTTGAAGTCATAATGCGTCTCTCTGCTAAGAAAATTTCTCCATGTTAAATGTATTATCCTGCCTAGGTCAATAGATACAATACCATTCTAAGATAAATTTACTCATTATATTACAAATGAGAATTTCTCAATCCTAGATATTTCCCTGAGGTTATTTTAGTGTTTTTCTTTTATTCGAAATTTCATTGTTTTAATATTTAACATATTGAATTTTTATTCGAGTTAATATACTTTTTCTTGGTATTTTATTATTTTAAGATAATAAGACATATTAGAATTGATGTGACTAAATTTTTTCAAATCAAGATAGATGAAAGCTACAGAAAGATGTGAATGTTTTGAATTGATTCTTGAGTCAGTCTTTAGATATTAAACAACTATTCTTTACAGCATTATGAAACTTATTCTGAATTTTTTATTTTAATATCATAGGTGGGTTTCATAATTTATCAATTTATATTTCTTTAAAGTGTGCATAGATTACAGCAGGGAGATTTCCAGCACATAATCAATTTCTTGGAATTAACTTCTTGACTTTCCCATGAAGTAAATACTCTTCTTTCATAAAAACTCCTATAAATTAGTAGATAAAAGGACTAACCCCTGCATAATCCAAATGGAAATTTTTGAAAAAATGTTGAAATATTGTTTTGAGAATCTTATGCTCATTAGGCTCCATCTCCATATAAATATAGAATGCTTTCTTTACACTACCTTAATCAACAATAACAAAAACTCTTCCCACTTTGCAAGACATTATAGTTTTAACAGTTCATAACTATCATATTCTCTTTGCAGACATTTTCACTGCTAACATAAA
>NW_007809583.1:0-999 GCF_000696425.1 Galeopterus variegatus | reverse complement strand
AAAAAAAAGCTCTTTGTAAATAGTAAAGTGCTATAAAATGCCAGTATGGAAGGCATTATTACTATGGCTCTTTTTGAAATGCTCACAATTAAGAGAGACTGAGAAACTGGTGGGAGATTACTGAATGGAGAACATCACAAAATGTTGAATCATGATCACAAAGATTCTGTTCAGTGCCTCTGCGATGTTTATTCTTTGGTGAATAAAAGGTCCACATATATTTTCTGATAATAAAGGTATATGCTATTATAATTTGGTATTTCATAATTATGGTAATTTGCAGAGTTTTAAAATCACACCGCCATACATATGTTTGTTGTGCTATGCATATTTTGTTATGAGGAAACATATTCACTTTGGCACATTTCACCACAGACGTGCCTATTAGCAGTATTCCGATCTGTCTGTCTGTTTGTGCCAGGCATATGCAGAGAGTGCCAACGTCCCTCCTACATAAGACAGCCCCATGTATGTAAGAGTGAGACAAAATGAGCCCGGACCTTAACTTCCTATGAGAAAAGAGTTGGATGCACAACATCTATTTAGAGGACAGACTCCTGCCCCCATGTGTGGCACAGGTAATACATGTGCACACTTGGATGTCCTGACATCCACAAAGGGTCACTCCTTTGTGTCACACAATTAGTTCAAATAGAGTAGACACAAACAGTTGAAAATTCTCCCAGCCAAAAGTTCCACAGCCTACCTGTGCTCAATTCTCAGGGGGTACCTGCAAAAAATATCTACACCCTTAAAGTCAACTCTTTCAAGCTCTAGAAACAGTCACAGTCTTGAAGTGCTTCTGTACTGGAAACCAGCAAAGCCTCTATTCAACAGAAGGTAGTTCTAGGGATTTATTCCTCCCTATAGAACACTTACTTCTTTAAATATGTCTACAATTATTTATAACTTATACTGCCCTTTCAAAAAGGATTCTAGAGGGGCCGGCCCGGTGGCGCACTGCTACAGTGTGCCGCTTGGGAGTGCAGCGGCGCTCCC
>NW_007809582.1:0-999 GCF_000696425.1 Galeopterus variegatus | reverse complement strand
ACACTTTTTAGTTTGATGTAGTCCACTTGTTTATTTAGCCTTACTTGCCTGTGCTTTTTTTTGGTCATATTTAAGTCTTTAATTTTTAAACTTTTTAAATCTAAAAATTTTTTAAATTTTTAAAATTTAAAAATTAAAATTTTCAAATTTTTTACATTAAAAATTTTTTAATTAAAATTTTTAAATTTAAAAAACATTTAAGTATTTAGTTCATTGTGAGTTTATTTGCATGTATGATGTAAGATAAGGGTCCAATTTCTTTCTTCTTTTTTTTTTTTTTTTTTGCATGTCGATATCCAGTTTTCCCAACACCATTTATTGAAGAGAATATCCTTTCCCATTGTGTATTCTTGGTGATTTTGTCAAAGACAAGTTAATAGATATGGGGGGGTTGGTATTTCTGGGCTTTCTACTCTGTTTCATTGGTCTGTGCATCTGTTTTTTTTATGCCAGTAATATACAGTTTTGATAACCATGGCTTGTAACATAATTTTGTTACTGAGACCCCAAAGGTCTGTTTGTTCACCACTCAATAGCCAATAATTGAGAGACAAGTGTTGGTGCAAGGAAAGGTAGTCTTTAAGCAAGAAGCTGACAGCCTAGGAAAACGGTGCACTTGTATGTCTCAAAGACCATCTCTGCCTCTCCAAGGTTAGCCCAAGGTTTTTATAGGGGTCTGTGGTGGGAAGTTGATTCATGGGGATGAAGTGGGGACATGCAGACATGCTTGAGAGTTCAGATGGGAACTTCCCATGGAGTTGACCAGCATCATAATTCAATCTCCATGTGTTCAGTTCCAGTTATTCTCAAATAAGATCAGGTTAGTAAGCTAGTAAAGAATGGCCATCTGGGTTAATAATTTTTCTCTAATTATCTGCATACAACGTGAGAGCAAGAGTCATTGTGTTCTGGAAATTAGCTGCAGGCTATGTGGCTTTGGTTACAGCAGAGAACAAAGGTTTAACAAAATGGAGTCACTTCTGTTCAGGCTGTTAAAAT
>NW_007809581.1:0-999 GCF_000696425.1 Galeopterus variegatus | reverse complement strand
CTGAACCTGAAAATTATCTGAACTTTGTAAATATGTTGTTGTTACCTGTTCAGTTTCTTCAGTGATTATACATATTCATGTGTATGGCACTAGATTTTGCTAAAAGATCATCTATTTCATCTAGATGTTGACATTTTTTGGTACCATAATGTACAAGTTATCCCCTTACAATTTTTTTCCTGTTTTAATTTCCTGTTTCAATCATTATGAATTCTTTCTTACTGATAATATTATTTGTTTATTCTTTTCTTTTTCTTGATCAGGCTTGCCCAAGATTTTACTATTGCATTGGGTTTTTATAAGAACAAACTTTTGGTTTTATTAGTTGAGTCTGTTTTTATTATGGTATTTTAGTTTTATATTTGTTAATATTTTTCCTTTCACTTCTGTTTTTTGAGTTTTTTGGTCCTAAGCTTTTTAAGTTTAGTGCTTATACATATGGTTTTTGTTGTAAACAATGCTAGATTTTAACAAATTTTATATTCATAAATGTTCTTTTAATTGCTATGAGAAATTCTAGAAGTTCTATTAATTCCATTATTATGCTGTGTTCTGTTACAGAAACTCCATACAACCCAGCTTCCTCTTGTGTTATAATTTTGGTTTAAATTATAGTCAGTATTTACAATTTTTTGACTTTATAAATATAGTTTGCTGTTGAGCCATATAATCTTTTCTTCCTTGTGCAATTTAAAATTTTTTTCTGGAGTTAATATTTGTCTCACCTTTGTTGTTGTTGTTGTTTATTTATTCTATGTACTTTAGGCTGTGATTTTCCAAATACTCCAAGATATCTGTCAGAAACCTACCAATTTTTTTTTCTAATCACAGAAGCACAACAAATATATAATCTTTTTGCTCTGTTTCTGTCCTGGAGATTTCCCTGCCACAGCTCTCCAGGCCCTTCTGTATCTGGACTGGTTGCTCTTTAGGCCAATTTCATAGTTGTTGCCCAGGGGCTTCCTTTCATTCTTTTTTTGTATAAAATTCCATGTTTTT
>NW_007809580.1:0-999 GCF_000696425.1 Galeopterus variegatus | reverse complement strand
AGCTCAACAATTAGCCCAGTTGGTGCAGGATTACCAGCAGGTAAAAGAGCCCAACAACTGGTATGGTCACTTAGCTTTACAATTGGCATCACAAACAGGATAAGTAGCTCTGCAATTGTTAATGTCGACAGGATTCCAGAAATCAGCCTTGGCTCCACATTTGGCGTAGTCTGAAGCAGGATTCTGAGCAGGTACAGAAGCCGAAAGCCCTTGGGAGAAGGAGGAAATGTGGCTGTCCTTGAGCACCTGGTGCCCAGTGGCCACTTTTCTGCTGACCAGAGCCTGGCTGCTGCTCACTAAACTGCAAACTGATCAAGATTTGTGGCAGAAAGAAGAGTCATCGGAAGCACGGATAAATGTCCTGGAGTACAACATGCAGCGACCGACCACTACTGCCTCTCACACTAGGGAAGACGACCAACCCAGTGGTGAGTTGGGAAAACCATGTATCTCCAGGCACAACCTGTTGTATATGAGAAATTGGGAAAGTAAAGCAGCAGAAATAGGGAGAGTCCCTGGTGGCCCCAGCTATGAGACCTAGGACTGGATGGTGTAACATGCTCTAGAGATGATGTAGTAAATACATGTTGTGTTTGTCTGATGGCAAATGGCTTGAAGGGTGCTACTCAAACCTGATGGCCGGCTGGGTGCCGTAAGACCCAAGAAAAGAGTGCCACATGCAGATGGGCAGATGACCCAAGGATGGGTGCCACTGCAGAATTTCAAGTATATTTTCACCTGGTGAAAAGGTGGAAAAGTTAGTCGCCATTACTATGCACCTGTCTCTGTGGCAGCGGTTACAGGAGAGCTGCAGATATGCACAGGGGCAGGGCAGCCACTCCTTGACAGACTGGGCAAATGCAGCTGTTTGAACTATGTGAGCGAACGCTGCAAAACTGCCTGAGACTGAGTGAGTAGCCAGTGTAAGCCGAGCTGATTGAAGTAATTCAAAAGTCAGAATGTAAAGGGAAGCAGAGCATAAAGATTTGGAAAATTTGC
>NW_007809579.1:0-999 GCF_000696425.1 Galeopterus variegatus | reverse complement strand
ACATATGAATTTGTGGAGAACACAATTTAGCCTGTAACAGGTGATAATGTTCTACTATATCATATTGACTAAAACTACAGACATATACTATATATATATACAGTATATATATATACACATACACACACATGAAAACTAAAAAATTGAAAAGAAATTAAATGACCTCAAAAAAATACATTATTGACTTCTTTTAATACAACATATGAATTAATTTGTAGTTTTTTTTCTTTATTATCAGATTCTTTCTTATATTGGATCTAAAACAGAGAAAACACAGGTAATTCATCTTACAGATGGCTAAAATATTATCATTACAAACTATCAGTAATTTTGCAAATAACATTAACTGTTTTATTCTTCTTTCTCAAGAATAATAGCATTTTCACAACCATGATTTCAAATTTGGTACAAATTTTTGTGACTTTTTAAAATTTATAGACTTTGTGTTTTGGAACAGTTCTAGGTTCACAGAAAAATTAAGAAGAAAATATAGATAGTTCTCGTATGCCCCCTTCTCCCCCATTAGCTTCCCCTATTATTAATATCTTTAATTAGAGTGTTACATTTGTTATAATTAATTACCCAATATTGATACAGTATTATTAACTAAATTTCATAGTTTACAATAGGGGTTACCGTTTGTGTTGTACAGTCTATAGGTTTTGACAAATATATAAAGACATGCATTCACCATTATAGTCTCACACAGAATAAATTTTAAGAAAAATATTTTAACAGGGTTTACACAAAATATTTTGTTCTACTTTTGTTCTGATGTTCTTTATATGAAGCCACCATCAAGCACTAGATCACTACATTGATTTGGGGATCCAAAGAAAAGAATTGTACAATCCATGCTTGTCATACTTTGATATGTGGTTGCCATAGTAACCCTTGTAAATAACTCACCTTTCCATGTGAAATATCTCTGAAAGTCACTTTATTTATTTATTTATATATATATATTTTTTCCTTTTTGTCTTTTTTCGTGACCGGCAA
>NW_007809578.1:0-999 GCF_000696425.1 Galeopterus variegatus | reverse complement strand
GACCGGGGTCTCTTCCCGCTCGGTTTTGTCGGCCTCTGGCTCAGGGAGGCCCGACAAACTTGGCAAGGGATTCCCATGCAGTGAGGAAATCCTAATGGCCTGCCAACCACTGGAGCAGCTCTGTGTTTCTAATTACACATCTCCATGAATTCTATCTTTGTGTTTCATTTGTTCAACCACTTTGGAAGCCAGCTGAGAACTGCATCAGCTTTTCCATGTTCTTCCTCTATTCTGAACATTAAAACAATTTTATGAAGGCTTTTGTAAATGACATTGTTAGTAGCTGTGTAAGCATATAACATACAGAAGCATCAAGGTCCTCCTTATTAACCAGTATATAATTTCCAGGTCTTTATGATTATTTTAGATGATTTCATGAGACCATTTCTCAGCAGTTTTCTGTTGTTTCTATAGTATAGCTAACAATAAATTAAATTCCGATGTCAAAAGTGATTAATATTTATAAAGTTAGTAAGCTAAATTATTTTCAAAGTAAGTTTTATCAACATTCCAGTGTGATGAGGAATTTCTATCCATTGAATCCTAAATAGCATCAGATATCTTTTTTTTTTTTTTAATTACAAATACCATGTTAGTGACCTAGCTACACATTACTCTAAGTCATACAATGGTCATGATAAAAAACAGTATTACCGATTTCTGTGACTAAAGTCCTATGTTCCCTCACATATGCTGTGTAAGAATAAAATCACAGCTATGAGTGCAGTCCCAGGATAAGAGGGTGCAAACTTCAGCATATATCTCATTTTAAAACTAATTGATTTTTAAAACAAACTAGGGGAAAATTGGAAGATCACTGCTATTAAAATTTACATTACCTTGATAATGATGGGTGATCATTTCCCATGCTTATTAGCCATTTATATTCTCTATTTTTAAATTATTATTTTTTTCTTAACTCTAAAAATGTGCTGGTTTCTGAAAGAAGGAGCCAAAATACAACTCTAAATTTTATTTAGTCTGATTGTATAATTTTTT
>NW_007809577.1:0-999 GCF_000696425.1 Galeopterus variegatus | reverse complement strand
GTCTCATAGAAATCTTGTAAAGCATCTCCAACTCGAGACCACCTTTTATAATTAATAGTTCTTTCCTCTGGGAACCAGGGACAAAGGTCCTTCACAAAATCAAAGAATTTAAGCAACTCACTTGACTTAACCTTTATTCCTCACGTCTTTAAAGCCTTTTGTAACTGTCTTATGTAGACGTCATGATGACTTAATTCTTAATTCTTAATTCTTGTCCCATTATCAGGTGTGCTTACTCACCTTATCCTGACGCGGCAGGTTCCTGCGGTGGATGAAGGTTTTACTCTTTCATTTTCAGTGGTCGACGCTCCGATGCGCCGTCTTCCTCACGGTGTCCCCCATATCCAGTGCCCCACCTCTGGGTGCCAAAAATGTCCTGACCAGCTGGATATTCAAGCGGCTGCCATCCAGAGACTCTTTATTTAGTTGTAGACATTTTTTGATGTCATAAATTTACATGAAACTGTGACTAGAGAAAGAATTTATAAAACAAACTATAAAACTTATCGTCAAAGTAAAAACAATAGAGCCTGTCTACTCGTTTGAAGTGTTTTAACAATAGAAACAGGTTTGGATGATTCCAGAGGGGATGAAGGGCTCATACCAAAACATACTAAATTCAGTCTTTTGTATTGCTTGTTTAGTACAACTATATGCTCTGCAGTACTTCGGAGACTCTTTGACCAACAAATGGGTAACAAAAGGTCATGATGTTTGGTGAAGTCAAGAGAGCATCTGGCACTCACTTTTCCTTCATGGATAAAATCATCTTTGTTATTAATCAGGAACAGAATACCTACACAGCACTAGGCATCCCCCCAAAGTTAGATGGTCTGTGTATCAGTCTGTTTCCTGTTTGTATTTTTTGCCAAAAATATTTTTTATTGGTTATGAATATTCATGAGATAGAAAGCTGATTGTCACCCCTCATGCCCACGATGTGGGGGCCAGATTCATACTGGCTCTATACCCATTACCACAGATTGCATTTGTACCACC
>NW_007809576.1:0-999 GCF_000696425.1 Galeopterus variegatus | reverse complement strand
TGATTAAGATACACTTCTACTAATTTAAAATAAAATGTATATTTTCATATTATATGAAATGAAGTAGATTGAATGGCCCCCCAAAGATATTAAAGCTTAATCCCCACTGTGACTGTTAAGAGTGGGAAATCCTATTATGGTAATTGAAAGGTGGGGCCTTGAAGAGGTGATTGGATTCTGATGCCATGCCCTAGTGAATGGATTCATTCAATAGTGGTCTTGGGTGTGGTCCTGAGGGCTTTAAAAAGAGAGAACATGGGAGTTTCTTTCTCTACTCCACCATATTTTCCATATGATACCTGCATCACCACCAGGACAAGGCTCTCACTAGATGTGTTCCCTGGACTTTGGACTTCCCAGCCTCTGAAAGTATAAGCAATATTTTTTTTTTCTTATAAGTTACCCAGTTCTGGGTATTTATGTTACAAGCAACAGAAATGGACTAGTATGTGCAATCTACACATATATAAGTAGAGTTCAAAAATCCATCTAGTGATTATGTAAGGATATATACATATATATATACATATATACATATATATATATATACAGAATTATAGTGTATGCTATATATATATATAGCATACACTATATATATATATACAGCATACACTATAATTCTGAGTGCTGCCAAAAGATACTGAGTCATGATTGTTACATTTGAGGAGCTTATGGTTAATGTGGGGAGATGAGACAAACCATGGAGAAGGGAGTGAACATCCTGTCCAGCCATAAAGCAGGGTAAAGATCAGCCGTCTGTGCATCCTGACTGTCATAGGTAAGGGATCACCGGTGAACTACCAAACCTCTACTTACACCTTGCTAGAGCCCAAGCCCCTCAACTCACAAGTCTAGTCATTACTTGTTTATCCATTGGCTTTTTAAAAAATTAATTGTGATTTATTTTCTCTTTTCAAGTCTTCAGCTTCTCAGTTTTTCCTTCCCATGACCATGCCACATGTGAGTCTAGAGTTCTAGTGCCACATAATTTGCCTGCCT
>NW_007809575.1:0-999 GCF_000696425.1 Galeopterus variegatus | reverse complement strand
GGGCGCGACACTGAAGGTTGCGATCCGTTGCCGGTCACGAAAAAAGACAAAAAAAAAAAAAGAATGAATACAAATTCTTCTCAAATGCTTCCAAAAAATAGAAGGGGAGGGAACACTTCTTAACACATTCTGTGGGGCCGACATACCCTGATGCCAAAGCCAGGCATTGATACCACAAGAGAATAAAACTACCAATCAATATTCTTTATGAATACAGAGGCAAAAGTCCTCAACAAAATGTTACCAAACCATATCCAGCAGCATGCTAAATACATTCATTGTACACCATGGCCAAGTGGGACTTATCCTGCTAGTGATCCCTGCCTCTTGGTAATCATGCCCTGTGTAGTCTCTGTCCATACTGGACAGTACTGGCTCAGGTGACCAACAGGATGATGCAAAATGATGGTGTGGGCTTTCTAAGACAAGGTCATAAAAGGCCCTATGGCTCCCTTCTGTTCTTTATCTGGTATCACTAGCTCTGGGCAAAGCTGGCTGCCATATTTTGAGGACACTCAAGCAGCCCTATGGAGAGGTCCATGTGGCAAGGATCTGAGGCCTTCCACCACCAGCCCCTACTAACTTGTCAGCTATGTGAGTGAGCTGCTTTGGAGGTGGGTCCTGTAGCCCCAGTCAAGCCTTCAGATACATTGACAACCCCAGGTGACATTTTGACTGTAACCTCATGAGAGACCCTGAGCTAAAACTATCCAGCTAAGCCATTCCCTGTGGTTTTCCTAACCCACAGAGACTATAAACGACAATCAGCTTCTATGGTTTTTAGCCTCTAAGTATTCGGTAATTTGTTTAATAGGAATAGATAACTAATGTACTAACTCCGGGGTGGGCATGTTTTTTTCTGTAAAAAACCAGAAAATAAATATTTTAGATTTTCCAAGCCACATAAGATCTCTGTTGCACATTCTTCTTTGATTCCCCCCCCCCAGCTCTTTAAGAAAGTGGAAAAACATTCTTAGCTTGAGGGCTGTATAGTAGCAG
>NW_007809574.1:0-999 GCF_000696425.1 Galeopterus variegatus | reverse complement strand
GAGCATAAAATAAGAATAATAATAGCTGATATTTATGTGTTGGTTTCTACCTGCCAGTAAATTTTCTAAGTACTTTGCTCCTAATAATACTCATAATCCTCTCACCAACTCCATGAAGAGGAAAATATTCTTAATAGTATTTTGCAGATGAAGAAACTGAGTCACTGAATTAAGTAACTTGCCCAATATCATAGAAATAATACATACAATATGTATTATTTCATGCAATAAGGTATCAAAACCCTATTCTCTGCTAAATTTGGAAGGTCCATAGAGGTAACATTGCCCAGGAATTGTCCAAAAGAGTTAAAGGAAAACCAAGATAGTGTTAAAGCCAAATATTTCGAAAGGAGTTACAGATCAAATATCAAATTATAGCAGAGATGAGTTAGGGTAAGGAGGAAGTTATCCACTGGATTAAAATTAGGACTGCTATTGGTGACAGCATGTGTGCTTAGAGGGAGAAAGCCAGGTAGGACTGAGGAGTGAATGGGAAGACGTTATGGTGATGTTCTTATATGACAAGGAAAGAGTAGGCAGGCAAATTTTTTTAGAATTATCAAGCCCTAGCTGAGATAAGGAAAATTCTTGGGTTTTCAAGCTCGATCCATTTGTCTTTGGGAATACAAGCTCCACTGGCTTGTCACCCTGTCCAAAAGACACGTGAGCCTAATATCTCTCTTCTCGCTTATGGGTGCCAGAAGAACTACAGAATGCTATATGTTTTGCACCTGGTAATATTCAATCTGATGTCAGTTGGAACAGAATAACTATGAACCTTCATTTTTTTGTCTTTTTTGTGACCGGGAAGGGGATCGCAACCCTTGGCTTGGTGTCGTCCGCACCGCGTTCAGCCAGTGAACGCACTGGCCACCCCTATATAGGATCCGAACCCACGGCTGGAGCGCTACTGAGCTCCCAGCGCCGCACTCTCCCATGTGCGCCACGGGGCCGGCCCTGAACCTTCTGTTCACCTTGAATTTTTATCTCTACACTCAA
>NW_007809573.1:0-1000 GCF_000696425.1 Galeopterus variegatus | reverse complement strand
AATCTCAACCAATTGTAGGCAGTCACTGTTCTGTACCTCACTTCCCTTTTCCTGTCTGTATCTAACTGACTATATGTTTTCAGTGTAGTCTTTTTTAATCTGCACTGACTAGGGACAGCCTGAGTCACAAATTGTTTTTTTATTTTTATTTTTTCTTGCTCAAATTCAACTTTATTAAATTAAAAAAAAATTGTTTTGGCTATTCTAGGTTCCTTGCATTTCCATATGAACTTTAGGACCAGCTTGCCAATTTCTGCAAAAAAGGCAGCTAGGATTTTGATAGAGATTGTGTTGGATCTGTAAATCAATTTGGGTAGTATTGCCATCTTAGCAATATTAAGTCTTCCAATGTTTGAGCATGGGATATCTTTCCACTTATTTAGGCCTTTAATTTTTTTTAACAGTGTTTTGTAGTTTTCAGTGTATGTCTTGGTACTTCTTTTGTTAAATTTATTCTTAAGTCTTTTATTCTTTTCAGTACTATTATAAATGAAAATGATTTCTTAATTTCATTTTTGGTTAGAGCATGGTGTTAAAATTGTATCCTGTAATCTTGTATCCTGTAATATTTTATATTATATATATATATATTTTTATTGTTCATTGCTAAAATATAGAAATACAGTTGTTTTTTGCTTATTGAACTTGTATCCTGTAATCTTGTATCCTGTAATATTTTATATTATATATATATATATTTTTATTGTTCATTGCTAAAATATAGAAATACAGTTGTTTTTTGCTTATTGAACTTGTATCCTGTAATCTTGCTAAATTCACTTACTAGTTCTTATAATTTGTTGCTTTGCCTCCCATGGATTTGTCACCCCTTTTCCCCTGGGTGACAGAGCCACCAAAGATTACTCAAAGCCCATCTCTTCTGAGCAGTAAGAAGCCCCCAAAAGGGGTTAGCCCTCAAGAGAGAGGCATTCCTTCCATTTTGGGAAATTAACCACAAATTGGGGTTCTCTTCCCACATTTATTCTCCAGACCAGGAAGT
>NW_007809572.1:0-1000 GCF_000696425.1 Galeopterus variegatus | reverse complement strand
CATACACTCAAAGAAAAGAACTGGGCACTTTAACAAAAGATTGACAAATAAATGTATGTTACAGGGCTTAATTTAAAATAATGTTTAGGTATGTGTAATTTCTTATGATGTCCAAATTTAACTGACTTTTAAAAAAAAATCAACCAACCAAACTTAGTCCTTACGCATTTGGATAAAAGTAACTCTAGTCTTAAACCTTCTTATCTCTCTTGGACTGTCCCTCAAATTAGTTTCCCACCCTTTACGATAGATTCATCTGTGATTTCTCTTGCATTTCTCCTCTTGTTTCATTTCTGTTAGCATCTCCCTCGTTTTATTCCTGAATTATAGATTTGTCCCACAACTGGATTCCCTGGCACTAGCTTGTACAGTGCCTTTATGCAATCAGAAAAAGGCACTCTTTGGGGCTAACACAATCCCATAGGAGTGTGACTTGATTTCAGGTCCCGTTTTCCCCCTTGGCTGGCCCACTTTTATGCAGTGCACAAACTAAACAACTGCATAGAGCAGTCCTTCTCCCCATGTCTAATCACTGTCCCAACAAATTCAGACTATCTATTCACTGCTGAAATCTATTCTAAATTTTTGGTCTCCAATCCCCCTCTAAAGTTTTTTGGTGGCTCCCTGTCATCTGTATATAATGGCTGACCTCAATTTTATTTTCCATGAAACTATCACCAGTGACTCTCAGTCCCACTTGTTGGCACCGTAATGTACTGACATCAGTAGTGACTGGAGTGTAAGACATATTAGATAGGCTGTGGAACGCTTCCCTCTTGCCTCCCACCCACTTCCACCATGCTAAGGACTGTAAGCTCCTTAGCTTTGTCTGCTTGTCTAGCCTTAGCTTACCTTTCATCCCAGCTTCATTGCCCACCAGGGTCCTGTACCAGCTGCCATTCTGCCCAGTTGCTGTCTTCTGACATGCTGAACATGCTGTATACTTTTTTTTTTTTTAAAGATGACCGGTAAGGGGATCTTAACCCTTGACTTGGTGTTG
>NW_007809571.1:0-1000 GCF_000696425.1 Galeopterus variegatus | reverse complement strand
CTGCCCGGCCTGAGCTGCCTGGTCTGTTGTCCCTTCAGGGCCCTGCGCTAGGCACAGGGGGTCCCGGGGGGCACACAAGGCACCCCTGCACCCCACCCAGGAGCCTGAGTCGAGCGGGGAGGCCAGGCTTATGCACAGGAAAGAGGAACAGAGCAGGTAGGCTGTATGTTGGTGTGGGAGGATGACCTGGCCTAAGGTGGGGGCTTCAGAGGAGGACCAGTGTCCTGGGAAGAGGCCCTGAAAAAACTGAGCTTAATTCCAAACTGGGGCTTGCCTTTGTGGTGTTGCCTTGCAAAAGGCGGGTGCTGCAGAGACACCAGCTGCTTTATTAGAGTCCTGGGAAACAAGAACAAGGTGAGGAAGCACCTGCCGGCCGTGACCAGGCCGGGGTCATCTGCACAGATGCTGCTCTCGGTGCTGGTGGAAATAAGAGCATCGTGACAGAGCAACACCGTCCCTCTCCCTTCCCCACCTCCCTCTGCTCCTCCAGTGTCAGAGACCTGCGGCACAGAAATGCCCAGCACCCACACTGGGTGCCCCGGCCTCCCTCTGCCACATCCCGGCTCCTGGCTCACCCTTCCAGTGATGGGCCCGTCCCTTCTCCAGTAGTCAGGGCGGGGACTGCCACGGAGAAGCCACCCAAACTTCTCTATGCGATTCCGTTTCCTCCTCCTCATTGCCTTCAGCACCTGGCACGGAGCTTGCTGGAGCTGCTCCCCGAGGAGCAGTGCAGGGTCACGGTCTTCTCTTCATTGTCACCTCCAAGTAGTCCCAGCAGAGGTTCACAGAGACGTGGTTCCTCAAAAGGAAGCTCGAGTTTAACAGGCTAGTAAGTGCTGGCCCACCCCAAGGACTGTAGCACAAAGTACCTGGGAAAAGAGAATAGTAAAATGCATCTCTTCTTAGCTTTGAGCAAGGGCATCAGGGCACCAGTGCTGGTGGTGGCTGTGTCTGAGCAGCACCTCCATACTGGGGGGTGTGGGTGGCTGGCAGTGGAGGC
>NW_007809570.1:0-1000 GCF_000696425.1 Galeopterus variegatus | reverse complement strand
TTTATGCTTTCATATATAAAAACAAATTGTAGCTAAATATTTGAACACACTTATTATTTTTCTATCATAACTTCCAAAAAGTGGAATTATTGAGCCAAAGAGTGTGTTTGTGGGTGAAGATGTTCTTTGCATACTTCTTTTACAATATATGCATGTGTATGTTTATATGTACAAACATAGATCCATATACCCACGTGTGTGTGTGTGTGTGTGTGTGTGTGTGTGTGTGTGTATGAAACATAAGGGCTTCATCTAATGCATGCAGTTCTTCTGTTTATGCTGTTATAGCAGGTGCATCGTCATATTTTCTGGCTGAAGTGGTGCATGCAGATCTCGGACCTATCGAGGCAGCTGGGGCAGGTTTCTCAGTGATTTTCACAGTGGCCTTTCAGATTGGGAGAAATGCAAGAGATAGGAATAACTTTTCACACTTCTCACATTCAGGAGCGTCTTGTAATCTAGAAATTATACCATCTTCTAGAGCTGGGATCTTTAGCTAAAATCTTTCAGGGCCCACACAAGTCACAGAAATGGATAAACAGACAGGGTGATACAATGAGAGGTGAGGACTCTGGGGAACTGATCTTTTCTGAACTCCTTGATTTCTTTAACAGGCTCAGCTGTGAGAACATTTTGCTAGAGGTCTCTGTTATCTTTTAGTTCATTCAAAAATATTTTTTCTAATTGGATACTGACAAAAGAGTATGTGGAAAATATGTGTGAATTTTCAAGCATATTAACAAAATGAACACTTATAGCCCTCCACTTAATTAAATAGAATATTATAAATACTGAAAAAATGTACTCCACCATCTGCAGTAGCCACTTGCCCAAATTGGGTGTTTATAATTCCCTTGCTTTCCTTTATAGTTTTTAGTTTTTTGTGTGTGTTTTTTTTTTGTGGCTGGCCAGTATGGGGACCCAAACCCATGACCTCGGTTTTATGAGGCTGCTCTCTAACTTCTCTTTATAGATTTAGCACATGGCTTTATATCCCAAA
>NW_007809569.1:0-1000 GCF_000696425.1 Galeopterus variegatus | reverse complement strand
CCAATAAAAGACCAGATGTTAAATTCTAGATCTGAATGTTTCTAACGCAGAGTGTGACAATCTTAGAAGTGGCCTCAGAAATGTGAGGGCTCACTGTAAAGAAACAGAGAACTATGTGATAGATGTTTTTCTACTGAGCCTAAAGCAGTAAACAAAACAAATAAATACACATGTAACACATCAGGTAGTAGGTTCCAGGAAGAACAATTAAGCAGATTAGAGGACAAAGCATGACGAGGAGGGATTAATGTAGAGCAGGAAAAAAATAAAAAAAGCAGATTCACTACGTAAAGCATACAAGCTTCCATTTGGCCCTATTTAGGAAATGGCAGGGCAAAACATGAAAGGAGAGAAGAAGAAAAGAAGGAAACTATGACCAAGGAACAGTGAAAGAGGGAAAGATAACCTAGAAAATTTTTTTTTATTCTTCCTCATTGAGCATCATAGAGCTACAGAAGAGTGAAGTTAGTAGAATCACAAAGTTTTATAGAACAAATTGGGCCTGTAGTGGATGAACACTTCACATACTCAGAAGTCAGTTATATGATAAACTCACCTATCCAGAACTCAGCTGAGAACCAGGAACTCAGCTCCTCACCAAAAGCTGTTTAAAAGAAGTGGTGAGAACACCCAAATCTATATACTTAAGTTCATGATAAGGAAGTCTATTGACTTTACCTTGCAGACAACTCTGACAAATCTGAGGGTTTGTCAACTTATAACAGATTAAGTATGGCAATTAAGGATGAGGTTTCAGAGGGTAGGGCATTACAATCTAAACTGACAGCATGAAAAAGGAATGGCAGCTAGAGTTGACAAAGAAAAATAGCAAAAAGAAAAAACAGACAGTCCAAAAGCACAACTGTGCAGGTGCAAACACTTTCATAGCCTTTGACTATAATTCTATCTTACTCTATGGTACATTAATTGATATTCAAATGGCTAATTCTAAATCCTAAAAAAAAAAAAAAAAATTGAATGTGGCCAAAATTCTTTGTTT
>NW_007809568.1:0-1000 GCF_000696425.1 Galeopterus variegatus | reverse complement strand
GTCAGGTGAAATAAGAAAACCTCCACCTGGTCTCTGCACACTGGAGAGATCACTGTAGTTTCCACTTCTGTTAAAAACTCATTGACACCAGAGGGGACCCCAAGATTATTACCTAAAATGATTCTGATTGGTTAATTTTATACTGTCGAGTCTTGCCCAGAGAATGACATGGAAATGGTATCCTCCAAGTTAAGAAAGGATATGGTAATTAACAGAAATGGTATAAAAGGAATTCTAACACAAAAAGCAGTGGGGTAATTTTCTGTGAATATGAGGGACAAAAAAGGCAGAAGGGGGGAAAAATGAAATACCTTTTGCTAGCATCTGATAGAAAGAATTAACTGTGTAATGTACCTGGTAAATGGACTTGGAATTGAATCTAGAGAAATATTGGTTCCTAATTGGTAGAACTCCTGAATTACTAAAATACTGTTAAAAAGAAAGGGGCTGATTTTAGATGATATTAGTATTATTATCATCAAATTGTTTAATACTATTATTTTTGTAATTTATTTCTCAGTCATGTCTTGATAAAACATGCAAGTATTTACTGATATAGTTGTCACTCTAGATAGATATCACCTATTGAGAGTAGATGATGACAAATCATCAGACACTACATTGCTATCAGAGGGTGGAGATCTCAATGCAGAACTAGAAAAACTACAATTTAAATGGGTCTTTTACAGGGCCTAATCACCATGCTAAAGGGATACGTGTACTCCCATGTTTATTGCAGCACTATTTCTAAGAGCCAAGAGTTGGAACCAGCCCAAATGTCCATTATCAGATGAGTGAATAAGGAAAATGTGATATATCTACACAGTGGAATACTACTCTGCTAGAAAAAAGATTGAAATACTACCATTCACAGCAACATGGATTGACTTAGAGAAAATTAAGTGAAACAAGTCAGGCACAGAAAAAGAAATATCACATGTTTTAACTTATTTGTAGAAGATAAAAATAAATAAATATACAAACAAATGGTGGGGGGGGG
>NW_007809567.1:0-1000 GCF_000696425.1 Galeopterus variegatus | reverse complement strand
TTTTTTTTTTTCTTTCACATATTTTTTGCCTTTTTTTCTCTTCTTTCTTTTTGCTTTGTAAACAATGCACATGAACCAAATGTATTTTTTTTAGCTTTAAACTGGGGTAAGGGAACTTAAAAAAATATGCAAATGTCCAGCAAATGCAAATGTTTAAAAAGGAAACTTGAGGAATCATAGGAATAAAACAACACATACAGAACCAAAAAACAATGGAAAAAAACCACAAAGATTCAAGGAGAACTAAAAACAGTAAAGACAAAACTGCTAAAACCCACCAACAGCTCTTGGGGCTGAAGTGGGGGACTCTTTATGACCAGAAGTCAAAGTCACTGGGGCTGGTTGGCTGCTCTGTGGGGTGCTTCATCCTAATGCCAAAGTATGTTGTGGACGCCATTCTGTGATGGTGGCTCCGTTCAGATTATCTGAGTCACATCTTGTAGCTCGTTGACTGGTTTTCAACAGCACAGGTCCCTCTCCCAGTCCTTCCAGGTGGGGACAAAGACACTTATAAGAACAAGACAACTTCTCCAGTTTCCATAGACAGAACTGGTGCTGGGTAGGGCCACCTGAGCCCACAGGAGGGCATGGCAGATGTCTGTGTGTGGTGGCTCATTTCGTCTGGCTCAGGGTTTACAACCAAACTAACAGGGTGTCCCAGGGACAGGAGCTGTAGGGCTATTTCAAGAGGCTGATGATGGGGGTCCTGTGGGCATGTAGTGCTGAGCTCAAGATGGAGGAAAAGGCAGGTGATATCCTGCAAATCAGCCAGAGTTAAATCCATGGGCCAAGTTGAGAAGGAGAAATAACTGGGAGGCCAATTGGAAGTTTCAGGAACGGTGGCAGCAGGGACAGGGAGCAAACCCAAGAAGACAAATCTGAACCAGCAGCCCTCAATCTTCTGTTCAACAAAAGAGGGAGTTATATACAAACTGCACACTATCCACGTAAATGGCCCCTAACCCACTGCAAGGGAGGAGCTGAGGCTGTGGCTTCTGCA
>NW_007809566.1:0-1000 GCF_000696425.1 Galeopterus variegatus | reverse complement strand
TCTCATTTAGTTTCCTTAGAATTATCACTTGAAATTCCTTGTCAGACATTTCAAGGGCTTTCTGTTCTATAGGATCTAGAACTTGAGGGTAATTACCCTTTGGTGGTGTACTTTCTTGATTTTTCATATTTCTGGTATCTTTCCTTGGATGTTTATTCATTGTTGCAGGAGATTTCACGGTCCCCTGGTTTGACACTGTTCTCTGGCTAGGATGCTGCTGGGGCTACCAATTTGGTATGGCTGCCTCAGTGTCTGCTTGGTTGTCCACTGGTGCTTTGGATGTGTGGTCACTTTGGGTCTTGGGCCTCTCCAGGGAGCCACCTCTCTGGTCAGCATGCACTCAGCCAGGCTGGGTATGGAGTTGGGGAGTGGCAGCGAGGCCTACATGTTGGGTGATGTGCTGGCACCGCAGGCTGCGTAGTCTCCATGGATCTTGGCGCCTCTCCAGCTGGGTGCCTCTCTGATCCATTTATAGACTACATTTTGTTAATCTGCATCTCTATGGACATGTGGGTTATTTCCATTTTTTGACTAAAATGAACAATGCTGCTATGAACACTCATGTAACAGATTTTGTGTGAGCACATGCCTAGGGAGTAGAATTGCAAGGGCAGATACTAACGCCACATTTCACTTTTTGAGGAACTGCCTAAAAGTTCTGCCAAGCGGCTGTACCATGTTACATTCCCACCAGCAACGTATAAGGGCTCCAGCTTCTCCACATTCATACCAGCACTTGTCAATGTCCATCTCTTTCACTATAGCCATCCCAGTAGATATGAGGTGGTAGTTCATTGAGGTTTTGGTCTGCATTTCCCTAATGGCTAATGATGCTGAGCATCTTTTTACATGTTTATCAGCCATGTGTATATCTTCTTTGGAGAGAAATGCCTATTTGATCCTCTCCCCAATTTTTTAATTAGTTGTCTTTTGATCACCGACTTGTAAAAATTCTTTATATATTCTGGATATTAGACTAAGATATATGCTTTGCAAATCT
>NW_007809565.1:0-1000 GCF_000696425.1 Galeopterus variegatus | reverse complement strand
AATGGGAATAATAATAGTACCTGTTTCATAGGGTTTACAGCAACACTACATGTGAACCAGCCCAGTCCCTGGCCCACGGTGAGTTACCCTCAGGAAAACAGGAGCCTGTGGGACACCTGGATGGATGGACGAGTGAGGACCAGGCAGCTTGTATCAAAGGCAGCTTATCTGCAGATCATCCCCCAGGGGATCTGGAAACCTCCCTTTGGAATGGAGAGACAGGTTTGCCGGGAAAAGTCCCCGCAGAGCCCTGTACTCAAGCCCAGTTCACAGTGGCCGTGTGGCCTCAGGCAAGCCTCTTCTGTCTCAGAGTCACGATTTCTTCTTCTAGAAAAAGGGGAGAACATGAACACCTACTTCCCAGGGTTGTGGGAAGGGAAATGGGATAATGTAAACAAAAACACCAATTTAAAAATCTGCCCCCCTCCCTCCCTCCTGCCTTCCCTGCATCGTCCAGGGATGAGCCCAGGCTGCACCAAGGGCACAGGCTGATGCGGGCGTGCTGGGAGGCCAAGGTGGCTGCGCCACTTGGAGATCATCTCTAAGGCTGGTGCCAGGTGGCAGCTGACCCTCCTCTCGCCATTCTGGATCATGAGGCTATTTTCATTGTGAGCAGGGGGCTCTCCCTTCCTCGAGGAGTCCCTACCAGCGCCTGCCTGCTCGCTGGCTGCTTGCCAGGAAGGATACGGCCTTCTGGGTCTGTGTCCCAGGAGGTCTGAAAGCTCTTCCTGTGAACAGGACAAGGCTGGGGTGGCTTGGCCATACTAAGGCTGCTGTGTGTCCCACGAGCCACCCTCTGTTGAGGTGAACTTTCCTGTCTCCCTAACCTAAGGATCGGGGTCAATGGGTCTTTGCCAGAGGCTTCTAGCTGGTGAGGGCAGGACCAGGCTCAGGCCTCTGAGTCCTGTGGTCAGGTTAGTGTCCTGATGTTCCCAGTCCCTGGAAACACAGCCAGCTGGGATTTTCCACCCACCCAGACTTGCTCTTGAATTATTACATC
>NW_007809564.1:0-1000 GCF_000696425.1 Galeopterus variegatus | reverse complement strand
TATAATAAAAAGCATGCACTTAATAAAGCCAAAAGCTTAATACCAAATAAGAGGTAAAACCGAAGTAGGAAATAGGAGAAAATGGTGTACAACCTACTGAACAAAGCGATAAATTGTGTGACATGCACTGTGAGTTTTCAGAGAGGAGGTGGGAATTTTTTTTTTTTCTGTGATTCTGTGTTTATGTATTTTCTGCTCAGAAACAAACAAAGAAGGAGCCAGATTTTTTACATGGGAACATTTATATCATAAGCACTCTGAGTTTCCTGCTAGGACAGATTGTGCCCACTCTCACATGTCTAGAGAGGATGGGGGGCAGGGGGGCGGTGTCCTGGATCATAGCAGGCTCTGGTAAGTGCCAAAGGCACCTGCCTCTGTGACTCCATCTCAGTCTGTTGACTGCACACTGGAGCTCCTGTTGAAAGGGGGAAGGTCAGTTTTTCTTTCTCTTGTTTCCATGAAACTGTTTCCAAGTGCCACTCTTTGACCCTAGATCTGTCACCCGTGGAGGGTGGGTCTTTCCATTGGTGGAAATGCTCCTCTTTTGTGCACTGCCAGCCTCCTCAAAGCAACTGCCTGGTTTGCAGCCTTGACTTTGCAAATGAAAATGTGTGTCTGTGAATCTCACTGATATGTACTGATATTTTTAAAAACATCATAATGCTCTTTGCAATATTTCATTCTCAAGCTTTCCCAGAATTAATTTGAAAAAAAATCTCTCATAACAATATTGCAGAAAACCCAAAGTGTTTCATTTCATGGTTAATTTATTTTGTAATTATAGATCTGTTGGTAAACAGTACAATAATATTTTTTTCATTTTGCTTATTTATGCCATTTATGCTCTAAATGTTTTCACTATGGCGTGATAGCTGTTCGTGAAAGAAGCACCCTAACTACATCAATTCAAATAGAATTATCTATACTTCACATATACACACATACATTATTTATGCATAATTTGAACTCCTAGGAAGGCTTTTCTTTTAAGAGGGAAAAG
>NW_007809563.1:0-1000 GCF_000696425.1 Galeopterus variegatus | reverse complement strand
AGACTGCCTCTTTCTTCTTTTTACTCTATGAAATGTACTCTCCTTCTAATACCCTTGAACCCTTGTCCACTAAAGTGATGGCAGATGGGTTCCCTTGCCACACTTTTATGAATAAACAGACTGCTAATTTTGTCTCTCTCAGACTTAGTTTGTCTTTGACAGACTTAATTCATAAGTGACACAACCACAGAGTCAACATAGAAGTAGTCCATATAGAACCAGGTACTGCAGGAATTCAGGAGGACAGGAGATGGGCTGGCATGATACAGGGAGATCTCTCCGAGGAGGTCAGACCTGACAGGGGCGTTGGAGTAGGAGCTGGGTACAGCAGCAGAGAAGGCAATTGTTTTAGTCTATTTCCATTGCTTATAACAAAATACCTGGAACTGGGTAATTTATAAAGAAAACAAAATTTATTGCTTACAATTTCTGAGGCTGGGAAGTCCAGAGTCCAAGAAACACATCTGATGGTGGCAACAGTGACCCAGGGATCTCACATTGCAAGATGGTGGCCCAGACTACCATTTTTAATCCATTCACTATGGCAAGGTCCTGCAATCAAATCACCTCTTCAAGGCCCATCTTTCGATTATCATAATAGGATTTACTACCCTCTTAACACTGTCACAGTGGGGTCAAGTTCTGGGGGACACTCTACCCAAGGCAGCAATGAAAAAAGAATGACTAGAAGGAACAGCAGGGTCTGCTCATGTTAAGAGGGCGGTGGACAGAGGAAGAGGAGGCCAGGACCGCATCCTTCCCCTGGGGGACACACTCTGAAATAGAAACTCCAAATCAGGAGAATGCAAGTACAGTAACTTAAGAGATTGTGAGGAAAGCAGAGTTAGCAGGCCAAGTGCTTGAGTGACATCGTGAAAGTCCTCATACTAAATATTTCTGGTGTTGTCTAAGCAAAGTCATGGCAATCTCACTTTGCCCATTCGGTGATAACGGGTGTCGGACAATCCCTTGCTGTGTACCTGCTTTACTCTCTGTAATC
>NW_007809562.1:0-1000 GCF_000696425.1 Galeopterus variegatus | reverse complement strand
GAATTGCTTTGGCACCTTGGGTTTTAATCTCTAAATTGATGACAAAAAGAGAATCATCTCTAAAGAAAAGTTAGAAGAAAAGATTTTTTACACATTCTTTATCATCTGATTTTTTCTGATATAAGTGCATTTTCAAAACTCACTTGTTTTGCCAGAAATAAAACAATAAAATAATCAAAAGTGGAACGCAGAGTTAGCCTGCGTAAGTGGTTCTTGAACTTTAGGAAATATCAGAAGCACCTGAAGCCACATAGGTGTCTGGGTGGGGCCCAAGGAATTCCACTTCTAGCAAGTTACCAGGTGGTGGTGGTGGTGGTGATGGTGGTGGGTGATGATGATGGTGGTGGTGATGATGATGATGGTGGTGGTGGTGGTGGTGGTGATGGTGGTGGGTGATGATGATGATGGTGGTGGTGGCAGTGATGGTGGTGGGTGATGATGGTGGTGGTGGTGGTGGTGGTGATGGTGGTGATGGTGGTGATGATGATGATGATAATGGTGGTGGTAGTGATGGTTATGGTGATTGTGGTGGTGGTAGTGATGACAGTGATGATGGTGGTGATGACAGTGATGGTGGTGATGGTGGTGGTGATGATGGTGGTGGTGATGGTGATGGTGGTGGTAATGGTGAGGATGATAATGGTGGTGGTGGTGATGATTATGGTGATTGTGGTGGTGGTAGTGATGACAGTGATGATGGTGGTGATTATGGTGGTGGCAGTGGTGATGGCAGTGATGGTGATGGCAATGATGGTGGTGGTGGTGGTGGTGATGGCGATGGTGGTGATGGTGATGGCAGTGGTGGTGATGGTGATGGTGATGGTGATAGTGGTAGTGGTTGTGGTTGTGGCAGTGGTGATGACAGTGTTGGTGGTGGTGGCGATGGTGGTGATGGCGGTGATGGTGGTGATGGTGGTGGTGGTGGTGGTGATGGTGATGGTGGTGGTGATGGTGATGGTGGTGGTGATAGTGGTAGTGGTTGTGGTTGTGGCAGTGGTGA
>NW_007809561.1:0-1000 GCF_000696425.1 Galeopterus variegatus | reverse complement strand
ACGGAGAACAAATCAATTACCAATGTAGGTCAAATGCAACCAAATCAACAACCATAACTGCACAGGAACATGGTGGTGATAATTTGCAATTATTTTAAAATGAAGCAATAGTGAAAATGGACTAACACACAGGAAATATAATCAATCTTGTTAAATAGAGTATTTTTTTGCTGTTCGTTTTTGTCTGACCAACAAAAGTCGAGAAGTTGGAATGGTTCCATTTATTAAGTGCCTACTAATTTCCAGGCACATCACAGCTATTATCCCTAACCATTGTACAATTTTATTTAATTAAATATTCTGATTCGCATGATTCACATTACAGGTGATTCAGAATAATTAAAGACATTTCACAAGTTTGCACTTTAGAAATCATACGACGCAGGAGGGTATCTAGCAAAAACTGAGCATCTGAGAAGTCTAAGAATAAGAATAATAACACATGAATTCTAAGTGTTTGTAAGACATATCTAAGGCTATGTAAGCTCTAAAGAAAGAGGTATGTCTTGCTTAATTGAAAAAAAAAATATATATATATCATTATTTATTTTATTCAGTATTTTTATTCTACATCAAATTAGAGTTTTGACGAGATCGTTCTTTGATCACTAGATGTCCATGATTTTGAGAGCTGGAATTTGTATACAGGCCACATTTGACCAAGGACAGCTGAAAATTGCCATGATAGCTGAGATCAATATAATCTCTATGTGCTCATGGAACAGGACCAAACCTTAAATCTTAGAAACATAAATCCATTTCATTGGATCCTGAGTCTCCAGATAAGTAAAAAACATGAGCAGGATACAAATGTAGCCATAATCAGTCCAGATGGTGCCAGCAATTTATTTTCCTGATCAGTGCATGAGTAGGTGAATTTCCAAATTGCAAACTCCAAGTCTACACATATGGAATAAAAATTAAACAAACAAACAAACAAAAAAACCCCATATATTTGATAGAGAATCTAGAACCTAGAGGAAAACTAAGAACCTAGGAG
>NW_007809560.1:0-1000 GCF_000696425.1 Galeopterus variegatus | reverse complement strand
CTGAGGGTTGCGATCCTGTTACCGGTCAGTAAAAAAGACAAAAAGGAAAAAAAAAAAAAGTAGAAACATTCCTTCAGTCTTCTTACTGTAGTTTTAGAGGCATTTCAGCATATGTTCATTATACACTCTTTACCCAGGATTCCCCGTACTGTACCTGCACACCATTCCATTCTCTTTTCCATCTTTTGATCTTGTTTCTCATATTCTTCTGCTTTTGGATAACCAGATCTTATTAGCATCAGTAATATAGACCCAGTTTTTCCCCTAAATAAGTCTAAGTGAAAAAACTATGAGCAATTAAACAAAGATCGTTTCCCAGAAAAGTGGATTTATGTCTTAGCATACTTATTACAATTCATGTAAGCACCTGGATTCACAAACTTGTGAACACATTTGGTAGCTGTTTTTTCTTTTGCTGTCACTGGATGAGGGAATGCAAGCCATGCTGGTGGTAAAACTCTGCTGGGAACCTGAGATTGGATCAGCCTGCAAATGGATAAAGAGTGATTTTATGGGTGGTGTGAGGAATGATTTCAAATTGGCTTTGAGGATCCTGGAATCACTAGAATTTAAATGCCAAATTTTGTGTACTTTAGGGGGAGTACATAACTTTGTCAGATTCTTCAAGGACTCTGGAACCTTTAACATACAATGACTATGATGGGATTTACCTACCTATGACATTTACTAATCCCGTTTCTACACTAAACGTGTCAAGTTTGTTATGTCTAAGGACTCTGGCAGCACGTAGTGGCACATGGTCTGTTCTTACAAGCAAAACTGTAGATGATCAACTCTACCTTTTCAAGTGTGTGTTCAAAAAGCACTGGTAAAATGTTTTATTTTTAGAATTAAACATGCTTCTTTTCATTTTCACCTAGGTTTGTTGTTTTTTGTTGACTCATTTTGTTTCAACAGGTGTTCTGCAGTGTTTCTATTTATTATCTTACTTGAGGGAAAATGTTGACCTGAGATCACAATGTAGTGTGAGTTTAATGAA
>NW_007809559.1:0-1000 GCF_000696425.1 Galeopterus variegatus | reverse complement strand
AAAAAAAAGAACTTAATTAAAAAATACTGTCAATCTGCCCTCCCACTAAAAAAATTATGTGTGTCTTTATTCCTACAGTAGCTATTGGTCACCATATTTTACTTTTTTGCTAAACACCATCCTCCATTGTTGTGAATTTCTATTTCTCCTTGATTTTCTTTTTTATGTCTTCTCTATTATTAAAAGGAAATCTTATTGATGATTAACATTCTTATGTAAATGGTTTTCAGTAGTAGATTCTTAAAATATTTTCTCTAAGATTTTATTTTATATTAAAACATTTTTACACAAAATTGTCTTTAATAAACATATAGAGAGAGACCTGCTTTCCAGTTCTAAGTCATGTGCAGAAGTGTCTCAATTTGAAATATCAAGGATCTCAATCTAAAAACATTTTAAAAATCATACATTATTTTAGTACCTTTATGGTTTCCCTTCTGATTATATTTTTCATCCATTGGGAAAGTGAGTATAGCATTTACACACATGCTATATGTTTTTTCTTTTTTGTGTGTGTGGTTGTATCTTTTTTGTTTGTTTATTTATTTTTATTAACTCCCACATATAAGTTAGAACATGTGGTATTTCTCTTTCTATGCCTACCTTATTTCACTTAGCATAAGTCCATCCATGTTGCTGTGAATAGCAGAAATACATTCTTTTTTTATAGCAGAGTAGTATTCCATTGTGTAAATATATCACATTTTCCTTATCCACTTGTCTGATGATGGGCATTTTGGCCGATTCTAACTCTTGGCTATATTGTGAATAGAGCTGCAATAAACATGGGAGTACAGGTATCTCTTTGACATGATTATTTTCATTCCTTTGGGCATATACCCAGCAGTGGGAGCTTGGTCATATGGCAGTTCTATCTGTAGTTGTTGGAGGAAACTCCATACCGTTTTTCATAATAGCTACACCATTTTACAGTACCACCAACAATGTAGGAGGGTTCCCTTTCTCTGCCTCTTCACCAGCATTTGATGATCTCAGTCTT
>NW_007809558.1:0-1000 GCF_000696425.1 Galeopterus variegatus | reverse complement strand
ATTCACACTAGAAAATTACCCAAATTACCAAGATATACAGTTCCAGTGAACAAAAACTATATAATCAAAATAATATAACCCTTTCAATTAAAATGACAAGCTATATTTGCAATGTATTTGCTGAAAATAAATGAAATATCTCAAAATAAAGATAAGGGTTGAGTAGTAAGTTCCAGGTGTGTTCTGTTATTTATTTAAGGATGGGGGAAAATGCAGTGGTTCTTAACCTTTTTTTGTGTTGGGATTCTATGTAAATATAAGTACTTATATTTACATACGGAATATCGCAAATATTTCAGGAATTCTTAAATCCTTTAAAGCCGATCCACTGACTCCATTTTTGAGAATTCTGACATGTAGGAATAAAACAGAACCAAATTTTCTAATTTTCCTCAAGTGGGGAAAAAGGCAGTAGGCTTCAAGTTACAGACGTTTAACAAACTGGGTATAAGAAACAGGGTTAGTGGGCAGAGTAAAGAGAAGTAGGTACAGAAGGGCTTATCAGAGCAAAAAGGGGAGTGATTTAGGGAGGAAAATGGTCCCATGGGCTTTTTTCTTTTCTTTTTTTTTTCCGGGATCGCAACCCTCGGTGTTGCGCCCACACTGCGCTCAACCAGTGAGTGGACCGGTCTCTATATGGGATCCGAACCCTCGGCGGGAGCACCACCGCACTCCCAAGCACCGCACTCTACTGAGTGCATCACCGGGCCGGCCCAAAAATACTTTCTTTTTTTTTTTTGAGACCGCACTGCGCTCAGCCAGTGAGCGCACCGGCCATCCCTACATAGGATCCGAACCTGCAGCGGGAGCGCTGCTGCACTCCCAGCGCCGCACTGTCCCGAGTGCACCACGGGCTCGGTCCCCATGGGCTTTTATATGTTCCTGAAGGCATAGGCTATGATTAGGCTGAATCCAGTTAAAGAGAGTATACTAAGATATGGAGCAATTTTGACTAAAATTAATAGTGAAAAATGAAGAAATTACAAAGTAAGTTACACTA
>NW_007809557.1:0-1000 GCF_000696425.1 Galeopterus variegatus | reverse complement strand
TCCAAAACACATCTGCCTTTAGGACTGGCTCTTGGCCATTTCCTGTGAGATTGCCTATGAAACCTTGGAATATTCTGCTCGATAGTGTTTTTTTATGCCTGAGGTCTTGGGCCATACTCAAGTTTGACCAGTTTGGCCAGATAAGTCTATCTTAAAATATAGTTTATGGTGAACGTCTTTTTGCTTGGGGGTGTGAGGTAGGCTGAGGTATGAATAACTGAGGTGGGTCATGCAGGCGCTACACTCCTACCTAACTGACCCTGGAAACCAAGGCAGGGTGAGCTTACCTGGCTGGCAACATTTTGCAAGTGTTATCGTATCATTGCTGGGTGAATTATTCATCCCCCCTTGCAACTCCACCGGGAGGGAACACCTCGAAGTTGGAGCCTTGTTTCTCTTGTCCTGTTTTCTTTTGCTAATTTGGATCTGGATTCATTCACTGTAAGACACTACAAGTATGAGGATGACAGTTTTTTTGAGTCCTGAGACTAGCAAATCATCGAACCTTGGGATGATCTTGGAGATCCCTGACACAGCTTCCTTTCTTGATTTTTTACTCTCTGCAAGTAGATCTTTAAAATGATATTTTAACATTTTTCCAGATTTGGTCCCCCTCCCTAGACATCTCTAACTAAAAGGTGGTTTATTTTGACTATTAAAACTATTTGTGCAGAAGTAGTTTTGAAGTGATATATTTCTGTCTCTCTCTCTCTCATCTATCAATATATTATCTATCTATCTATCTTTCCCAAAAGGGAGAAAACTGAATGTATATGGTTTAGATAGATATACATATGGATACAGATGTTGTATAGACATACATCCATTAAGGTTTCTCCCTTTTTGGACCAGATTTTGTTTTATTTTTTAAGTAGTATTAGTTAATTTCTGCTCTCTGCTTTTAGCCTTTTTCTTGTTTCATTGAAGTCTATTTTTTTCCCTTCTTTTGTTTCTATCTATCCTTTATTTTGTCTCTATTTTTTACTCTTTGTTATTTTCA
>NW_007809556.1:0-1000 GCF_000696425.1 Galeopterus variegatus | reverse complement strand
CCAGGAACGTGCCACCGCCGCCTGCTGGCACCACCAGGTACCCTGGGAAGAGCGAGGGGCCGGGTCGTATCATCTCCAAAGGTGGGGAAACTGAGGCATGGGGACCAGGGGCCATCAGGGAGGATGCCCCAGAGGCTGAGGGGTGCAGGGGTGGGGCAGGACTGGGAGGAGGAGAGCCTGGAGCCTGGCACCTCAGTGCAGCTGCACGACCCCGTGCACAGCCCCGAGGCTCACTCTCATCCCCACCTACCCAGCGACCTCTCACCCACCACGAGTGCCCTGTCCGAACCTTTCTAGAACATATTCTCAAAGACCCCTCCCTCATCCGAGAACTAATGAAAAAGCAGAGGACCCCCAAGATTCAGAGAGTTTCCTCACCAAACAAGGTCGCAGCTTCTGAGGCGCTCAGGCTGAACTGGGACTCGAGGAACTTGGGGCCAAATGTGGACATGCTGGCGATGAGGGTGGCCTCGGTGGCCCCGGCCAGGCATAGCAGGATGAACGTGGGGTTCTTCAGGAGGAGCCAGATGGAGCTGGACAGGGGAGAGGGAATGGAGACCAGAAAGAAGAGACAGAGGGTCAGAGTGGGCCAGGTACAGGGAGTGAGGAAACCGTGTTCCGAGACCATCTCCTGAGCACAAAGCGCCCCAGTTCTGAGAGGGGAACAGGGTGGGGTGCAGGCGAGTGAGGGGCACCTTATATTTACTCCAGAGAAGTCAAGAGGGGATGCAAAGTTGGGCTTTGGCAGCTGGAGAACTGATGGCCTGGCTCTGAGCCTGGGGACCACATGTCCTGAAAGCTGCTGTAACTGGTTGTGTAAGAGTCTTGTCGCCGCGTTGGCCAGAGTTCTGGCTTCAGCGTGGGAAGAGACCCTACGTGACACGAGACACACCTCCCCGTAGCTTCTGTGATGACCAGCAGAGGGGCTGGAAAAGGGAGCTGTTGAGCAAGGTGGCAGTCACCAGTCCCAGGACTGAACGGGAACGGGGTCACCAAGATG
>NW_007809555.1:0-1000 GCF_000696425.1 Galeopterus variegatus | reverse complement strand
CAGACCTTTGACTACAGTGAGATACCCAACTTTCCCCAAAGTACAGGTACCGGCAGGGGGAAGCCGGAGGATGGGACTGAGGGATGTTGATGGGATTCTGTGGGACCCAATCAGGGAGGCCAATATTTCTACTCTGGGACCTAGCATTTGGCGAAGGATAAATGTAAGAGAGGAAAAAAGCCCGCCATGAATCAGAATGAGTTTAGAAGGAAATTCCCTTATTAGAAATCCCATAATAGAGAATGTGTGTGTTAGTGGGACCCTGATGACATATGTCCTGTACTTTCCTCTGTCCGTAACAGCTCTACAACCATTCAGGCATGCACATCCCTCCCACACGTGCGTGTGTACACCATCATTACCACGGTCATTACCACGTACACATACACAGCCTCTCCTGTCCTCCAGCCTGCAGCTTAATTGGAAAAAGCATTGTCTGTAGCCTCCTAGGACAAAGTCAGGCCTCTGTCCAACATCCTCCTACCATTCCCCATCCCCCCAACTCTAGGTCCAGTCTAGGTCCAGGATAAGACATGCTGGCGCACAGCAACAAATGAACACACAGGCTGCCGTGTTCTTGCAAACACATACACAGATAGTACATGAATACACTAGACCTGATTCACACTGATCCTCTAGAAGGAGAAAGAGGCAAATGTCCCTTATACACAGTGGAGCTCAGAGAGATCTGAGGGTAGTGTATCCAGCTTCTTCATAGCAGCTGGAAAGCTCTAAGGCTAAGACTTAGAAAAGGGCCAGGTGAAATGGGGTCAAGTAAAGGACAAGCGTAATTTATTTGGTTTACTTATTATTTTCTCGAATAACTAACTTTCCTTGGTTTATTTGTTAATTTTTTATTATTTATTTATTTATTTTTAGAAGATGACTGGTAAGGCGAGCCTAACACTTGACTTGGTGTTGTCAGCACCACGCTCTCCCAAGTGAGCTAACCGGCCATCCCTATATAGGGATCCGAACCCGTGGCCTTGGTATTATCAGC
>NW_007809554.1:0-1000 GCF_000696425.1 Galeopterus variegatus | reverse complement strand
TTTTTAATTTCTCACATCCTCTCTCGGTTAATGAGGGAGAAACTGGCAATGTGTTTTGAAATGAGATCTGAGCAGTCACCAGGCTCTTTTCCTTCACTGAATTTCTATGACTCATGTTTTATTCATGACAAATAGATCTTCCAGAATATCCTCATCATCCTTGGCTGGAAATAATTTAACTGAAAAAGAAACAAGGCCCATTGGTTGTGTGTTCTAAGCTCACACTCTTTGACCTCTTAAAAACTCCCTTTGTACGTATATGATCCCCTAAACTCAGCTACGCACAACTCTGCCCCTTGTGGATTTGAATAAAGGTTTGTCCATCTATGAACTCAACCCACTCAGTCCCCTAATGTCCATATCATGTGTTCATCTATCTACGGAGGCCCGATCAGGTAACAGGTGGGTCAGCTGAACCTTCCTTACCTATGCAAGTGAGCCCTTGTGACTTTCACCAGGCAATTCAGGCACTAGCGTAGGACAGGCCTGCATCTTGTGAGGGGCACATGTGGCTGGTGGTGCCAGCCCACCTATAACAAGTCACACACTTTATGGCAGAGCATGTCCAGATGGCTCCACCAGCTTCAGTGCACCTTGGTGGACAAGACCAAAAGATACTAGTGTCACACACTGATTAGATAATGGACCAGATAGGCTCGTGACCCTTAATGTAAACAATGTCCCCAATGACCAGACCACATATATGCAGTCAAATACACAGAGCAGGAACTGTGGGGCGTGAGGGAGGGGCCCAGCAGCAGACTCATTCACCACACCTGGAAGGTCGGTGCAGGCATCACGTGTGCTTGTCTCTTAGGCACTGGTCACCATATAGTGAGGTTTGGCCACTCCTCAGCTTCTGCTCTGCTGTCCTTCAGCTGCCCCATCTCTCCACCGAGTGGTGTTCAGATCCCCACGAAGGGTACACACTTCTGCGGGTCAACCACAGCCCTGAAGCTGAGATTGGGAGTTGATGAGAGATGACACAGGCTCCACTCTG
>NW_007809553.1:0-1000 GCF_000696425.1 Galeopterus variegatus | reverse complement strand
AGCAGTTCAGGCCACTGCTCCACAAACTCTGAGGAACACACAATAGCAACAAACTAAAAAGATACATTGGCATGCATGCACACTAACTCCACACACACACAACTTGCTTATAAAGAATGTGCTGCACCACCCCCAACTGGACCTGAGGCAAGGAGTCCTGACTAAATTATTCTATTTTCCTCACAGGATTGGATGATGGTTTTTTGGGAAATCTGGCACAAGAATCTGTGCCAAGCATGGTTTACCTGAATATTATTGGCACAAAATCCTTTCCATTTCGTGTGGTACATTTGATTGACATATGGAAGGACTTTTCAATGAATGCCAGGTCTTGAAACATTTCTGTGGCCTGGAAAAGAACATACCAAAAATGTGGAGAGACAGAGTCATCCTGGTCTGAATACCCATATTTAGAAACATGCTTTTCTGTTTCTGGGTCCATATGTGGCTACTCATAAGAGGAGATGGCACCTTGCTTTCTCAGCTGGAAAACCAACATGTTTCTCTTTCCAGTTTTAACCAGTGACTCTATATTTTAAATATGCATATGTAAATATAAATGTATATGTTAATTAAATATATATATATATATTTTTTTTGGATGCTTTGACCTATAGTACTTTTGCAAAATTTTCTAGTTTTATAAATGTTTTTTGACTGTGACAAATTATTCCATAAGCTATTACTAAGAGCTTACATGAATTTAGTTGTCCCCAAAGTCTAGATGTTGTGTCTAGAGATATTGGCATCAAATCTCAACTTATCAAGTGATGTACTATGTCTTTAATTTTGCTTGTAGAAAATATTTCTCATATATCATTAAAGTAAGATGAGTATGGGGAATAGTGCATCTTGCCAAAAAGTAACATAGTCTATACATATGAAAGTTTATATATATATATACATATATATATGTATATATGTGTGTGTCTCTCTCTCTATATATATACATTTAATAAACACATCTAGACTAGATTCTGTTTGGTTTTATCACAAAGCT
>NW_007809552.1:0-1000 GCF_000696425.1 Galeopterus variegatus | reverse complement strand
CCACACACTCAAGTACTGGTTCCCACAGGAAGTTCTCCCATTTTAGAAGTAAGCAAAGGACAAAATTTAGTTCCGGCTCAGGCACACCACCAGTGCCTTGGGGCCTGCCTGGGAACCAGAGGCTTGGAGCCAGGGACCAGCCCCCACTCCCACATCCAGGCACACCATGCCAGTGCCTTGGGGCCCACCTGGCGACCCCACTCCCACATCCAGTCACACTGCCAGCGCCTCAGGGCCCTGCTCAGGGACCCAAGTCATGGAGAAGGGGACCGGACCCCACTCTCACAACCAGGCACACCATGCCACTGCATTGGGGCTTGCCCGCTGACCCGAGGCATGGAGCTGAGGACCAGACCCCCATCTCACAACCAGGCACACTGCACCAGTGCCTTGGGGCCCACCCGGGAACAGGGGCATGGAGAAGGGGACTGGACCCCCCCTCCCACAACCAGGCACACCATACCAGCACCTCAGGGCCCACCTGGTGACCTGAGATATGGAGCTGGGAGCAGACACACCCTACAACCAGGCCCACTGCCAGCACCAAGGAGCATGCCAAAAACATCACCTCCACGTGGGTGGCCCACCACAGCCTCCACCATAACCATGGTTGCTGCAAAAGCGGCTAGACTCCACATCACCATGCAGATGGTCCACCAACCACTGGAGTGCATTGACACAAGGAGAGTCACCAGCAGAGATAAAGAAAAGAAGAGGATGTCTCTCTCCACAAAGCTCATTCCAGAGAGACAGAAGAAGCATCTCGTCTATGTTAATATTGGGGGACCTGATCATACCTCTCAGCGTTGGACAGATCATCTAGGCAACAAATCAACAGAGTAACCATTATTCTTTCAGAAGGAGAGAAGAAATCTAGGGTTATCAGTGGTGGAATGGGGGAGAGAAGGGGATGGGGTGAGATTGGACAAGGGGCATAAAGAATAATTATGATTTGTAACAATATGTATGTTGGTAATATTGATTTAATCAACATATCTCA
>NW_007809551.1:0-1000 GCF_000696425.1 Galeopterus variegatus | reverse complement strand
GTCAAGCTCCAGATTTTTAAAAATTTTCATCCTTCTTTTACACAGTTCTTTCTGTGTCTGTGCACATATCTTTTCAGCTCTTTTAAAAAGGCGGTCTTATTTTGAATATTGTTTCTTCTTTATTTTTTGTATTATTTCCATTAGCATTTCCGCTTAGTCATTGCTTAGCATACACTGAATCTCATTGTATCTGCTATGTTTTTTAACCTTTTTTTTTGTTTTTTACACATATAACTTCTTTTTGTTGGTCATATTCTGGTAATTTCTTCAGATCTAATTTCTAGTTCATTAATTCTGTCTCCAGCCACAGCTAAAATTTCTGTTAAATCCATCTATTGAGTTTTTAATTCCAATAAGCACATTTTATCAATTTTAAAACTTTATTTGAATTTTTTTTCAAATCAACCTGTTCTTTAGATATGCTCTAATTATTGTCATTTTTTTGTTCCAAGATTTATCTTTGTTGAAATATCTTCTATTTTTAAAAATTGTGTCCTATTCATTTCATAATTCAAGTATTAAAATTTAACCTATTTGTTATTTTTGTAGATACCAATAGTCTGTAGTTTTTTTGATAGTTTTATTTAACTATGAATAATAGTTGATTTAATATTTAGACATTTCAAGAACCTAACTTTGGTGATTCTTGTCTCCATAGACATATTGTTTTTTTCTCCTAAAATCATTTCAATGCCACCAATCTAGGCCTAGTGAAATCACCTTCTATTGTACCAGAAAAATCCAGGAGTCCCATCTTTAATTTAATCACATTTTGGTGTACCCTAGTTTTAGACTTTGATTCTAATTTTGATATTGACATCACCCTGAACAACTCTGAAACAGATTAAAGTATAGGTGGTAAAGACAGAAGTCTGGAACATCAATAACTAACAAAATGAAAAAAAAAAATATTTCTCTCTCAGGAGAGAATCTTTTTTTTTTCATTTTGTTAGTTTAGCTAGGTTGATAGATAATGATAAAAATGTATGTAACACATATG
>NW_007809550.1:0-1000 GCF_000696425.1 Galeopterus variegatus | reverse complement strand
AGAAGGGGGGTGCCAGGGGCTGGGGGAGTGGGGAATGGGGTGTTAGTGGGGACAGAGTTTCAGTGTTACAAGATGTAAAAGTTCTGAAGATGGGTAGTGGTGATGGTTGCACAATAATGTGAATGAATTTAATACCACTGAACTGTACACTTAGAAATGGTTAAGATGGAAAGTTTCACATTACATGTATTTTCCCATAATAAAAAAGTAAAATTTTTTTAAAAAGATGGATAAATAGGCAAAAAATGCTTAAAACCCACTAAAAACCTGTAAATATACTCTATACTGCACAAAAAATGCCCCCACACAAAGCACACATTAGGAATACTGTGCTGGTATGTGACCAGTTTCTCTTTTCCATCAGTTTGTCCCCAGATCCTGCTTCCCTGGCAGCTGAGTCTTGCTCCCCCCAGGCACCTGGTCCTCCAGGGAAACAATCAAGGGCAGATTGGAGTCAGGTGACGAGAACCTGCAAGACTGTGTGGGGTTTCAGAGTAGTAAAACAGGAAACTAGAAGGTTTCCTGCACTGTGCAATGTTTCTGAAGGATGACTTGGAAAGGCAGCCGGTTGGGAAGGCCACCTGGAGGGAAGCGAGCATCTGGTCCTTCGGCACCCAGGGTGGGTGCTTCCCTACCTAGCAGAGAGGGACAGAGACAGAGACAGAGACTCTGGCCAGAGCCAAAGGATGGAGGACAATCTCTGGAGAGGGACCCAGAAGTGCTCCAGTGCAGGGGAGGGGCAGGCTAGGACCTCCTCCGGGAGCAGGCCTGTACCTGAGCCCTGGCCTACAGCCTCTGCAGGTGGGACCACCCAGAGTGCCACACTGCAGTGGAGGGGCAGCTAAGAAGCCCCGTGAATAAGTCACACTGGGGAATTCTGGGGAGGGAGTCCAAAGAGCAGGCCAACCACTCTGCCCCTTCCAGGGAGCACGTGCCACGCATGGCGGAATGCCGCCTTCCTCTCTCCACTGGCCCAGGAGGACGAAGGCTGCCCTGCAGA
>NW_007809549.1:0-1000 GCF_000696425.1 Galeopterus variegatus | reverse complement strand
TATGTCTTTATACAATGGTGTTTTCTTGAGTTTCTCATATGTCTGGGAAGGAAAACAGTATTTAATAGCACATACATATTTAAAAATCATAGACACTCCTTTACAGAGAAGGATCTTAGCAGTTGTTTAAGAGGTAAGTATGCCATGTTTTAATTGTTTTGGGAGAGAGAAAGATGGGTCAGGGCCTTTGAAGCTTACGGAGTGATCAGGGTCTAGGCTAGTCTGGTTTTAGGGAAATGGATGGATTTGAGATGCTGCATCTTCCTTTTGTTGCTGTTCCTGCCTCATTGGAAGTTACCAGTTAGAAAACCAAATTGTTTTTAATGTAATTTGAGTGGTGTTGGTTGTGTTTTAGAATCTCTTCCATTCCTTCTCAGTCTAACACTAAGAACTTGCACCTTGTTCGACACTTCTCATGCTCTTAGGTTACCTTCATAGCCCCAGAATAAATTTGTACTCGGAAAGGTAAGTATATTAAAGTTTAAAAAATACTTTATTATATCTGTGATAAGTGGGTATAGTTATTCTCGAATGAATGATGCTAAACCATCATTATTAAAATAGCACTTCAAAGAGGATTTAAAACCTACCAGTGTCCTATCACTTACACATTTGTGTTTCTCCAAAGATACATAATAAAGCAAGCTCTGAAGGTGACATTCGAACAATGGCCAGGGAATGTAAGCTCAGCTTGGATCTTTGAGATTAAGAAGAGCTATCTCTTCTTCACAGCCTTATAGGTCAATGTGAAAAATCTTAACAATCAATTCTTTCAGCTGCCAGAAACATCTGAAAGGAAATCAAAACTTGCTTATTATGCTGACATGGTTTAACACCAGCTAAGAATCTTAGAAATGAATTTTAAAGTCTTAGATCTGGTAACAATACGTTTGGCAAAATCTCTTGCTTGGACTATAGCAATCAAAACCTGTCATATTCTTTCTATATGAATCAATAATGGTCTTACCATACATTTGGTATCAGAATAATGACTGTATAT
>NW_007809548.1:0-1000 GCF_000696425.1 Galeopterus variegatus | reverse complement strand
CTAAAAGTAGTAGATGGAAAGAAATAAAAATCAGAGCAGAATTAAATGAAATAGATACCCAGAAAATGATTCCAAAGATCAACAAAACAAAAACCTGTTTTTTTTTGAGAACATAAATATAATAGAAAAATCTTAAGCTAGGTTAAAGAAAAAAAAAAAAAAAAGAAGGGAGAAGACCCAAATAACAAAAATCAGAACTGAAAAGAGAGACATTACAACTAATACCACAGAAATACAAAGCATCATTTGAAACTATTATAGACAACTGTATGCCAACAAATATGAAAACCTCGAAGAAATGGATGAATTTCTGGACACATGCAAACTGTCCGTACTAAACCAGGAACACATGGGAAACCTGAGCAGACCAATAGCAAGCAATGAGATAGAAAAGTAATCAGCAATCTTCCAACAAAGAAAAACCCAGGACTGGATGGCTTTACAGCTGAATTCTATCAAACCTTTAAAGAGAAGTTAATACCAATTTTGTTCAAACTATTCCAAAAAATTGAAACAGAGGTCATCCTCTCAAACTCATTCTATGAGGCCAGCATCATTCTGATACCAAAACCAGACAAAGATACAACAACAACAAAAAAGAAAATTACAGGCCAATATCCTTGATGAACACCGACACAAAAATCCTCATCAAAATATTAGCAATCAGAATACAGGAACACACCAAAAAAATTATACACTATGATCAAGTGGGATTCATCATAGGGATGCAAGGATGGAAGAAGATTTACTGAGCTCCTCGCTGTGCCATACTGGAAGTCCCAGTTCTGAAAATTTCTTTTGATGCTCAATGTATGAGAACAGAGACTTTTTTCCTCCTTATCATCCTTTACCTTAGTCATGGTCTAGGACATTCTAAGTATTGCCAGTATGGGACAAAGGAATTGAGGTTGGGGTAGAATTCTAAAATTTAAGGAAAGAAAAATAAAAAAGAATAATTATGCTACAAAGATAACACCGGATTATCTGACAACCCCTTTCA
>NW_007809547.1:0-1000 GCF_000696425.1 Galeopterus variegatus | reverse complement strand
TGAGAAATGCCTATTCAGGTCCTTTGCCTATTTTTTAACCAGGTTACTTTTTTCTTTCTTTTTTTTCTTTTTTTGATTAGTTGTTTGAGTTCCTTGTATATGCTGAATATTAATCCCTTGTCAGATGCAGAGTGTGCAAATATTTTCTCCCATTCTGTAGGTTGTGTTTTTGCTCTGTTTCTTTTGCTGTGCAGAAACTTTTTAGTTCGATATAATCCCATTTGTTTATTTTTTCTTTTCTTGCCTGTGCTTTTGGGTTCTTATTCATAAAGTCTTAGCCCAGTCCTACTTCCTGAAGTATTTCCCCTATGTTTTCTTTTAGAAGTTTTAGAGTTTCAGATTTTATAATTAACTCTTTAATTCATTTTAAGTTGATTTTTGTATATGGTGAGAGGTATGGGTCTAGTTTCATTCTTCTACACATGGATGTCCAGTTTTCCCAGTAGTATTTATTGAAGAGACTGTCTTTTCTCCAGTGTATGTCCTTGCTGCCTTTGTCAAAGAACAGTTTGGCAGTAAGAATGTGGGTCGATTTCTGGGTTCTCTAATCGGTTCCTTTGGTCTGAGTGTTTTTATGCCAGTACCATGCCATTTTGGTTACTATAGCTCATATGGGTGACTGGGCAGGTGGGGCCACATGTGTGGCTGGAGCAGCTGGGGCCCCAGGGGCAGCTAGAGGGCTGGACACATGCAGGTGGGTGGGGCTGTGCAGGCAACCAGGCAAGTGAGGTCACATGGGTGGCCGGGGCCTTATGGGCAGCTGGAAGGCTGGGTCTGATCAGCAACCTAGCACCTCACAAGCAGCTGGGCTGGAGCATGTGGGCAGTGTGGGCTGTGCAGTGGGGAGGGCTGGGTAGTGGGGTGGGCTGTGCAGGATGAACTCTAGGGTAGGGAGAAGGGCCACAGCTCTGGGACTAGACAATGGCACAGGCAACATAGCAGTGGTGGGGACGGGGTGGACAGGAGCAGGAGGAGGGTTACTGCTGGGAAGTGCTCATAG
>NW_007809546.1:0-1000 GCF_000696425.1 Galeopterus variegatus | reverse complement strand
CAGCTCAGATGATGTCCCCCACTGCTCCTGCCTCCTTGAATTCATGCCCTTGATTAATGTCGTTTATTGTATCACGGTTAGTTTCCATGACCAATCCTGGTAGAATATGAGCGAAATGATGGTATGTCCCTTGCGAGGTTTGGTCCTAAAAGGCAGTGTGGCTTCTGCCCCCCAGTCTCGTAGGCCACTCACTCTGGGAAAAGCCAGCAGCCATGCCGTGACATCCAAGTGGAGAGCATGTGAGGCCTCCCGCCAGTACCTCTGGGAGTGAGACTGGAAGTCAAGTTGTCATATGCCTGCAGCCGCAGCTGGCATCTTGGCACCATGTGAAAGACCCTGAGCCAGAATTCCTAGGTTGGCCACTCCTGAATTCTTGACCCACAGAAACAGTGTTGTTTTATAACTCTGTGCTCTGAGGTAATTTGTTACTCAGCAAAGATACATAATTTTATGTTATTCTAATTCTTTCATTCAGCCTTCACTTATTAGCTGGAATACTTTTATAAAGAGAAACTTTCCTTTAACAATTATTTGATTACCCTATGGTACAGTTGATATAGGAAATTATACTTATTCTTTCACTTATTAATACTTATTCTTTCACTTATTCTTTCAATGCATGTGTATATGAGGGTACTTCAATAAGTTCATGGAAAAATGAATTGAAAGATGATACGTACAAGTGTGTAGATGGGTGGATAGATACATTAAAAAATTTAAAGCATTTTTCTTAAATTTTTATAGGTTGTCCTGAACATCATTTATTCCCTTTGCCTAATACTCCACTAAGTTTACTTGACCATTCCTTTTTGTTGGAAACTTGACTTGTTTCAAATGTTACTGCTAATAGCCTATCAATTAAAAATATTTTTGCCTAAGGCATTTTTGACATTAAGGTTATTTCCTTTGGTCAGAGTCCTAAAAATTGTTGAATCCAACGTTATGGGCAATTTTTCAAAATTACATTCCAAAAAGAAAATACAGTTTCTCCTGGCACCAG
>NW_007809545.1:0-1000 GCF_000696425.1 Galeopterus variegatus | reverse complement strand
ACTTAAGGAATAAGAAAAATAATTTATAAATTAACAAATTGAAGTCAGTGCTTTTTCACTTTTGCTATGGTTTGAATGTGTCCCCTCCAAAATTCAGGTGTCACCAATGTGATAGTGCTAAGAAGAGGGAACTTTAAGAGATAACTAGGTCATGAGGACTCCTCCCCTCATGAATTGGATTAGGTACCCATATAAAAAGAGCTTGATGGAGAGATTTTGCCCTTTTCACCCTTCTGCAGTGTAAGGATACAGCATTCCTCCTCTCTGGGGGATGTAGCATCAAGGTACCATCTTGGAGGTAGAGAGAAGCCCTCAACAGACAGCCAAACCTGCTGGTACTTGGATCTTGGACTTCCCAGCCTGTTATTAATAAATTACCCAGTCTCAGGTATTCTATTATGGCAGCACAAAGCAACTAAGACAACTTCCATGGAACTGAGTTCATGGTTGAGGTAGTTAAGAAACTGACCTACTAGAAAATTCCTGAAGACCTCAAGAAAAATGAAAGCTGGGCTTTCCACAAGCACATTTAGATTAATCATAATATTGTTTTTGCACACTGAATGAGCAATAAAGAAACTGTCAGTGTACCTTCTATTTTTCTTTGGATTTCCAAGGAAATTTGCTGCTTAATTTAATAAACTAGACTTGGCCATTTGACTGAGCCTCCTGAGAATAATGAAGCCAGACATCTATTCTTTACCTTGCTGTGACTGTGATGACCTGGCCAAGGCAAAGGCTTTTAGGTTAAGTGCTCAAAATAGACCTGAAAATGAGATGACAGATTTTACTTTAAGAATTTTGAACAAAAAACTAAGTAAGCTGCTAAAATAAGAGACAAATTATTCAAATACATATAATAATGAACATTACATAGGTCATAGTATTTAGAAATTGTAAGGTGAGAGTGGTAGGAAAGAGAAGTTCACAGAGAAGGAGATGAGCCTTCTCCATTCATTGAACATACCTGACAAGCTCCTGCCATGCTCCAGGCACTTGC
>NW_007809544.1:0-1000 GCF_000696425.1 Galeopterus variegatus | reverse complement strand
GTATCAGAATTCAAGAAGTGAAACAAACACTTTAATGATTAGACTTTATTTCTGAATGACTCAGAATGTAATTCAGAGTTCTGGAACCAGTAGGGTCAGCACTGTGAATATCAATTATAAGCTTTACGGGAGGAAATTATTGGAAATTGCAGTTCATTTGTACTGGCCCAAGTCATATCTTTGAAGCTGCTTTTTGAGAGTCACATAAATATAATTGTTTCCCTACACAGGTAAGGAAAAATGTGTATGAAAACAAAGATGATTAACTGTTAAATCTGTCAGTCTCATTGGTTTTTACACGGATGAGGATTTCCTATTCTAAGTACAAATGTGGTTCAGTACTTCTCATATAATTTCCATTTCTTCATTCAATCTATTTTCACAGTGAGTGTCCAGAAATTAAATGTTAAAGAAGAAGCAAGATTATTACGTTAGAAAGGAAGGGTGAGATTTGCAACAGACCTGGAATAAATGAGCTCAGAGATTGTGAGATGTTATTCGACCTAAATCTGAAAGCAGAGAAACATTTTATAATATAGTATTAGTAGTAACGACAGGAGCTAACACCTACTAAGGAGTTACGTGGTGCTTGACACCCAAATAAACTTTTTACATTCAAATCCTCATGAATGAACTTCATTCACTCAAAGCCCTTATGACGTGCAAGGCTCTGTACACAGTGATGCTCAACAGCAGGGCTTGGTCATTGGTGGGACAACTCTTGACTATGCACAAATGCTCATGTGTTGTAGAACATCTGGCATCACTACCTGCTGAATGCTGGTAGGGGTCCCCAGTCCTAGTGGACAACCAAGATGCCTCCCCGCACATTTTCAAACACATAGGCGAGGTGATACTAACCCCAGTGTAAACCCCCACTTGTGAGAGCTGGAAAGACATTTTCTCTGCTCTGCAAGAGTTCATGAAGCTTGCTCCTCTCCGTATATTCATGGTATAATGTTCGAAAAGACATACCAAGTGACCTATGCTTTACACCACG
>NW_007809543.1:0-1000 GCF_000696425.1 Galeopterus variegatus | reverse complement strand
TCTTTTTGCAACTTCTCATGAGAATACAATTATTTCAAAATGTAAGGTTAAAAAAACCCAAGAAACTGAAGCAGAGCTACGAAATATGAAATATGGGACTAGCTTCATGACAGCTGGCCCTGCATCTATGCTCCAAACTACCCACCCAGCAACGCAGAGGCCACAGGGTACAGAGCCACCTCCATGGACTCCAGGACTTAGTGACACACATCCAGGCATTCAGCTGCCAAGTCAGGCAGGGCCCAGCAGAGTGCAGCCCAGGGTCTCACCATCCCTGCTGAGGAGCTGCGCTTCCAGAGGCTGTGCCATTGGATTTTTGCTTTCTTCCTGCCAAGGTAAGGCTGTCCTCCCCTGGACAACTGCTCAGGTCTGTCCCAGCCCAAAAGAACACTGGCCACTAACAGAACATACAGCACAAAATTAGCTCTGCAGTTGAGATTTGTTAAGACTCTGCTCACTCTAAGCCTGGCTTGTTTATCCGAGTCTATTCTACTCCACAAATGTACAAGAAAACAGTTCTAAGAGAGATTTGCTCATTGCTGCCTTGGTGTACAAGGCAGATGCTGCTGTCTGCTTTCCTGGGGCCTCTTCCTCACCTCCAGCAGGACTTACACTCAGCTGGTTTGGAGGCTCCTGCCTTCCAGGACATACATGCCCCAAGGGGGTGGGGCAGCTGGGGCAGTTTAGGGGCATGCCCAGACCAAAGGGGTTTTGATCAAACAAAAGTGTACCTATGTTAGATTTGCAAGGCTGAAATTGCCTAGTGATCATTTCCGTGGCAGATACCATAGACAGCTATGGATCTTCCAGGTTGGCCATGTGGATGGTAAAGCTGTCTGGAACACTAGCATTGGTAAATGTGGGCTCACAGCTCAGCTGAAAAGGAAATGAGTTATGTTACAGAACTACCAGATGCCATATGCCTGCACACAAAATACTCTGGAGAATCTCGCAAGTCAAATAATTGACATATGTATTTGAGGCTCTACTTAGTGAGTAT
>NW_007809542.1:0-1000 GCF_000696425.1 Galeopterus variegatus | reverse complement strand
CTAATGCTTACTGACAAGTTTGCACTCTTAAAATCAATTTTTATAATCTTGTTAAAAGTCTAACAGATGTCAACCTATGACAGAATGAGTATTATCTGGAGATGAGAATTGTTTTAATATTTTTGACTCTTTCAGTTTTGCATACCATTATCCTATTTATTAAAGAAAATATGACCACTTTCTGGCACTGATATGGAATATTGACTGTACACGCAGAATGCTAGTGAATAACACAGCTGAGGGCTAGAAAGCAAGGAAGATCACTGGCATGCCAATTATTCTGTGTTGATCAACCAACTGCCTGCGCCTGTGTTGATTGTATTGTGCATCTGGACAGGCACAGACTTTACCCATGTAAGGTAGAGCTGACAGCATGGAGAGAAAAATAAAGGCTTTCAAACGTGGAAATTATTAAGGCACCTTTCTAATTTACCTTCAACTGTTGTAGAAAGATATACTGCTGTAATTCTAAGCTGTAATGTTAATGATCAAGGTAATTATCTTCTTTGCATAACCTACAGATAATTTAATTGAGCCTAATTTTTCCCTTAAAATCCAAAAGGGACTTCCTTCTTGATGTCAGAAAATTCACCCCTGGGAATTTCTTCTTTACTACAAAATATATTCCCTTAACCCTGGAAATTACATTGACTGTGCAAATTCCATTTATTTACTAAACATAATTTTAAAATGTTCCACCCAAAAGTGTTCCACCAGTTACCACTTGATTTTCTTATTCTGCCAGAATTGAGATGATGAAATATAAAGTTTTGTTTCCAATTTGTTTTAATCTCAAATAATAAAACAGACCAAAGTATGCTTGCACAGTCACATGCATGCACATGTGTAAAACAAACAAAAAGATTTTATCACCAGCCATTGTTAAAAAAATCTCTTGGGAAAATAATTCCCTATTTCATCAGTTATTGTACTACATTAAAATAAGATATAAGAAGTCAAATCCAGAGATATATTTTTTTACAAATTTTGATGATACATA
>NW_007809541.1:0-1000 GCF_000696425.1 Galeopterus variegatus | reverse complement strand
ACATACAGACCGGTTCCCACTCACTGGCTGAGCGAGGGGCGGGCGCGGCACCGAGGGTTGCAATCCCGTTGCCAGTCCCGGTCCGGTACGGGCGAGACACTGAGACAAAAAGGAAAAAAAAAAAAAAGTTCCATTAAGTTGTATCATGGACAAAAAGGTTTAGAAAGGGATTTGCCTTTGATAGAACATAGTTTCTCAGGAAATAATTCAAGGGCAAGAACCTGGTACTTCCTTTTAGATGTGACTGCCTAATACCCCCACCCCACCTTCAATTGCCTATTTGATGTAAGACGATGTCCAGAAAATGATTGAGAGGTATTGGAGAAAGCCAACCTTCCTTTAAGACGCGTAGTTTCTGACAGCCAAGCTAGTAGTACCATTGTTTGTCTTACTGATTGAGTGCTATTGACACGATTCTAAGCAAGCATTTCTTTTTCTTTCTCCCTCTTTCTCCTTTTGATCATTAAATAAAGACGTGTGTGTACGTGCACCTTCATGTTTAAGAGAGTGCTCTTTTTCTACAAGGAAGAGTATTAGCTGCCTGAAGGCCAAGTAAATGCCCAGAGATGCAAGGGACTAGGCCTATTCCCTAGAGAAAGATTAATGGGGTGAATTCATTCTTGAAACTTTCATGTTATATTTATTTTCATACTAGAGATAATACACTGTTAATATTATTATTTAGGCTGTTGCTGGCTCAATTGTAGGAATGAGATGGTTATAGTTCTAGTTGAACGGGGAAATTGTATATCAAAAAGGATATCCACAAATCACATATTGGGTGACCATCATTTAAAGTATCTGCAACAGAACTTAGGAGATGTATTCAAACGATGCCTTTAACCACTCTCCTTCAATTGTACAATCCTAAGGCAGGCACAGGAGCATTTATATCTGTTGGCATCGCTTTCTATAGGTTTGCATTAAATATTCATCCTACAGTGAAACTCCTCTCCTGTTACATGTTAAAACTAAATTAGAAAAGAATTACAATTTCTGT
>NW_007809540.1:0-1000 GCF_000696425.1 Galeopterus variegatus | reverse complement strand
CTTGTTCCCTGCTATTCTCCACTTCCGGCCCTTTTCAACCTACCTTCATCCCCTCTGGTCCTGGTCTTCTATCGCGTGCACCTATGTCCCCACATCCCATGCCTCAATTACATCCAATTTCATTCATATCCAGAGTGGCCCTGATACATGCAAAAATAAAAAAATACTAAATGTTATGGGTACAAATAGTCCCTGTTAGAGAAGGCAGTGCCTTACTTTTTTCTCCTGTTCATTTGTTCGTTCATTTCACATGCATTCACCAAATACCTAAACTGCAAAGACTATGGATGCGAAGATGAACAGACACCATCACCAGCCTCAAGATAGTCACATTCTTGGTTGGGATTTGAGAGGAAACAAGGAGATCTCCCTATCCCAAGGTATCTCAGTCCTTCAAACGACCTTGATCAGGAACAATAAATATTAAAGTAGAAGTATTCACTGTATTTTCTCTCTACTCACTTCTAAAAGGTGGGGTTTTGTTTTGCTTATTTGTTTAGCTGCTCAGCACTGGATCTCGTTATATGGGTTGAATGGACGGACAAGGGATGTAAACAGAAGTGAGGAAGGCTAGACGGGTAGGTTAGAGTTCGAGATAAACAGACATTTGAGAATCAGAGGTACAGGGAGAGATTTGGGAACTGGGTTGGAAAAACAGTTTTTGGAGGAAGTTTTGCTGTCTGGTATGTATATCCCCAATTTGTTTTTGTTTTTTGTTTTTTCTGGAGGTGAAAGATCATCTGGCTGGTTTCTCAGTCCTGCTTCTTCCCCCTGGCTCCGACACTGTGCAGCAGACCAGCCTGCACAATCCAGAAAATGTATTGTGCCTTGGAAGCAGCGGCTGGTAGCTGCCTACAAAATTATCCATTCTCCACTTTTCCTCAGAAAAAAAAGTGGAGTCTATTTTATTCAGGATAGCAATGTGCCCTATCAGCTAAAAGACTGCATTTCCCACCCTCCTTTGCTGTGAGTTGACTGAGTGACTTTTTGATAGAAGCAG
>NW_007809539.1:0-1000 GCF_000696425.1 Galeopterus variegatus | reverse complement strand
GATGCCAGGAACAATAGGATGCAACTAAAACCACATCAGCAGTGCACAGAATGACAAGGAAAGGGCTTTCTAGGCACGACAGGGAGGGAATGAGGGAAAAAAGAAATTTTGGAGATTAATAGAAGGCGGCTTTGTGGTAGTGGGAAGACATTAGTACTGAACAGACAGACAGACTTCAGTCCAGATGCGGGTTTGGCCCCTTCGTATTTGATGATTTATTCATCATATTTAAGCTTCATTTTTCTCATTTACAAAGTGGCAACTATGAACATTTACTTTGTAAGGCTTTTATAAAAATAAAATGTGTAAAAGAAGGCAAACCATCTATTACTGTCTATGGCACATAATAAGGCTTAAAATGGTAGCTACTATTATTGTATTTTACTAATTAAAAAGAATTTTAAATCCTGGAATAAGACAGAAGGTACCTTGTGTTTAATTCTCACTTGAGTTTAAAGTACCATTCCCTACAGAAGCCCTTTTGAACTGACAGGGTTAAAATTTCATCGCGTGTCCCCTGAAAGGAGGTTTTACTGAAACAGGGGGAAGGCTCTTCTGAAGAAGCTTCTATTCTCTGAGATGAAAGAGGCATCGAATTCAGATAACGCAGCCGGACATGCCTGTTTTTGATTGTTGATAAATATTTCATTTTACATTTTAAATTTATGTGGGCCACAAAATCATTGAAGATGAAAAAGAATTCAATACTAGGCTGTCCCTTTGCAGGATTGTTTCTCAGGACACACTTGTTCCCATTTTGTTCAAGTGAGACTGAAGCAACTTGGCAGCTGGCCACTGACAGCTATGTCGCAGCTGCAGAGAGCACGCCATGTGGAAGAGTTTCTTTTTCCCCTGTTGGTGAGTCTAAAACATCTCCCTTCCAGGATGAACTAAGAAGCAATCATTGCTTACCCAGCTACAGGCTTGATTTTTTATCTCAAAAATATCATGTTTGGGCTACTAATGCTACGTGTCTACTTGTCAGGCATTACAATGGAGA
>NW_007809538.1:0-1000 GCF_000696425.1 Galeopterus variegatus | reverse complement strand
CTTTCTGATTTACTATTTGTTTTCTGTATTGGTTGGTGTCTTGGGTTGTAGATAAACTTTTTTTTTTTTTTATTTTCCTTGAACTGTTTGTTTTCTGTATTTGTTGGTTCCTTGAAATGTAGATAAACTTCTTTTGTTTGTTTGTTTTCTCTTCATGGATGCCATTTTTATTATACTAGTGGGTTTTGATTTTTCTTGGGTTTTTATGGCAGTGGTAGTTATATTTCAGGTACCAAACCCAGTACTCCCTTGAGAATTTCTTGTAAGGGAGGTTATGTGGTAGTGAACTCCTGTAGTTTTTGTTTGTCTGAGAAATATACAATTTGCCCTTCATTTTGGAACGATAGCCCTGTGGGGTAGAGTATTCTTGGCTGGCAATCTCTGTCTTTTAGTGTTTTGAATATATCATCCCATTCCTTTCTGGCTTTTAGGGTTTGTGGTGAAAAGTCTGATGTTATTCTGATTGGGGCTCCCTTATAGGTGATTTGGTGTTTCTCTCTTGCAGATTTTAAGATTATCTCATTGTGTGTGAATTTTGCCAATTTAACTATAACATGTCTTGGAGAAGACCTTTTTGGTTTGAATACATTTGGGGATCTTTGAGCTTCCTGAATCTGAAGATCTGTGTCTTTTCCTATACCTGTGAATTTTTATGCCACTATTTTGTTGAATATGTTTTCAATACAATCTCCTTTTTCCTCCCCTTCTGGAATACCCATGACTTGGATATTTGAGTGCTTAAGGTTGTCTGATATCTCTCTTAGATTTTCTTCAATGTTTTTAATTCTTTTTTCTTTTTTTGTTTGGTCTGCCTGTGTTATTTCAAACAGCCCATCTTCAAGTTCAGAAGTTCTCTCTTCTGCTTCTGAAAGCCTGCCAGTTAAACTTTCCATTGTGTTTTTTATTTCGTTGAATGAATTCTTCAGCTCGGCAAGCTCTGCAAGCTCTGCTACATTCTTTTTCAGGGCATTGATTTCCTTGTATATTTCTTCTTTCAGGT
>NW_007809537.1:0-1000 GCF_000696425.1 Galeopterus variegatus | reverse complement strand
CTGAGGGTTGCGATCCATTGCCGGTCACGAAAAAAGACAAAAAGGAAAAAAAAAAAAGTTTGTTACAGTAAAAAAAGAGAAGTCAGTGACCCACAGTTTCATTACAAACATGACAAACTCAGAAGGGTCAAAGAGACCACAAATGGCTGCTATTATTATATTGATTATTCTGTCTTGATTCCCAAAAAACTCACAGTTTATAAGTACATATAATATAAAACTACAAAATAAATTGATCAAAGAGAAAGTACTAAAGTGCAACAGTCTCTGGCCTGAAGTATTGTGGCTACAGTAGGTCACACATCTAGGTCTAAAATTGCTAGTAGACAAAAGACAGAAAAATTAACCAAGTATAAGACAAAATTTATCTAGTTATTCAAGAGAAATTGTGCTTTTTCTGATACTCACTTAAGAGAAATTCCTCCTGGAGCCCCGTAATGATCATTTTTGTCAGCTTAGCAGGAAACAGTCCACAGCTGTTCAATCAAACACTAATTTAGATCTTGCCGTAAAGGTATTTTATAGATGTGATTAGAGTTCATAATCAGTTGGATTTAAGTAAAGAAGGTTATCCTGGATATTCTGGATGGACCTAATTCAATCCATTGAAAGGCCTTAAAAACAGCAATGAGGCATCTCCACAGAAAAACATTCTGCTTGTGGACTGCCTTATAACTTGTACCCAAGCAGTATAGCCTTCCTTTTTTGACCACCTGCCCTACACATTTAAGACTTTCCTAGTCAGCCTTCACAATCACATGAGCCAAATCCTTGCAATAAATCTCCTAATATAAATCTTCTACTGGTTCTGCTTCTCTGACTGAACCCTGACTGATAAAGATTTTGGTATCTGGAAGTGGGGTGCTACTGTAACAAATACCTAAAAACATGAAACAAGTTTCGAAATTTTGTAATGGGTAGAGACCCAAGTATTATTTTAAAAGCATGATAGAAAAAATCTATTTTGCCTTGAACAAACTGTCAGTAGAAACAATCCTGC
>NW_007809536.1:0-1000 GCF_000696425.1 Galeopterus variegatus | reverse complement strand
ATCTTTCTTATGAATTAGAACCAAATGTATAACACCAATAACGAAGTTATAGCAATTGGAAGGATTAGAGATACAGACAATAAGAAGACTTGACAATGAATCTCTGTTAAATCATTCCATTTGCTGTAATACTTAAAGTTGTATTTTATGTTTTTTGAGATCAGAAATAAAGGGTAATAAAAATAAACAGAAAGAAAAAAAGACAATTCTATTTTCGTAGACATTCCAATGATTGTTAATTTGGTCATCACATCCTTTGAAAAGGTTATTCTAAATATACAACTTAATATGTGTAAATAATTTCCAAATGGGATATTTGCATTGAAACCAAAAACATAAGTGAATCATAATAAAAATCTTCTGAAGCAATTGAATTCCTAAGGTAGAAAAGATGGGTTGTTTGATGATTCTGCCTTGAGGATGGGGAAACAAATAAGAAAGGATAAAAGCCATCCTCCAAAGTTAAGGATGCTCAGGAAGAATGAGTGGTTCATTAATGGGATTGTTTTTAATCCTGTTAAATTATAAACAGAGAAGAAGGAGAGGGAAAGAACTATATATCTGGAGGTATAGGAAAGAAAGAAAAGAAAAAAAAATCCTTTGGCAATGCCAAGATTATCTAATGACCAGAGTCAATATTTTGACACCAGAATTGTGAAATTAAAATGACTAAATATCGGTCCTTCCATTTTCATAGGATCCAAACACTTGTAGATTAAATAGAGAAATTTTGATTGAAGGAAGAGAAAGCTGAAAAAAAGGAGAGGAAAGATAGAAATTTAATTGAGCCACTAACATGTGCTCAATTAACATCCTATTAGTTGACATTAACATTCCATTAAGAAAGTTTGCACTTTTTAAAATTTAAGCTAACTCTTTTAAGAACTGATTGAGGTTAATACTATTTTGCCTACCTTATAGATAAGAAATCAGAAACTCTGTAAGTTGCAGTAACTTTCCTGGGTTCATATAGCTAAGAAGGGCAAATACATTTGTCTTA
>NW_007809535.1:0-1000 GCF_000696425.1 Galeopterus variegatus | reverse complement strand
TTTGGGTCCTCCTACTGAACAGTTGCCAAAATAAATAAACAAATAAATAAAATCTTAAATTTAAAAAAAAAGTAGAAAAATATAGAAAATCAATGAAACCAAAATCTGGTTCTTTGAAAACATCAACAAAATTGATGAACCTTTAGCTAGCTTGGCCAAGAAAAAAATAAAGACTCAAATTAGTAAAATCGGAAATAAAAAAGGAGACATTAGTACCAACTATACAGAAATAAAAAGGATACTATGAGTAATTTAACAACAAATAAGGTAACTTAGATAAAGTGGACAAATTTTCAGAAATACACAGACAACCAAAACTGCCTCAAGAAAAAAGAGACAATATAAATAGACCTCACACCTGAGCACCAGAGGGGGCTTACAGGACCCACCGAACCACTGCACAGGCCACCCAGATGAGTGCACACAGGACCTGAGCCATGACTGGGGACCAATGCAGCTGCAGGGCCCACCCACACCCAGGCACTGGAGGGGGCTCGCAGGCCCCAACAAAGCACCACACAGGCTGCTCAGGACCCGTGCACCGACTGAACATGAGCCAGGGCAGCCCACCACACATTCAACTGCATTGACAGAAGAGTCACCAGCAGAACCTACAAACAGAGGAGGACGTACTCTCCCTCATAACCCACTCCAGAGTGATAGAAGATTTAAGTGTTCTGCCAGATGACCAAACATCATCATAAAAATACTAGAACTACAAAAAAACAAGAAGATATGACACCACCAAAGGAATATGGTAATTCTCAAGTACTAAACCCCACAGAGCAAGAAACCCTCAAGATGTCTGAAAAGGAAGTTTGAGCACTGATTTTAAGAAAACTCCAAGAAATAAGAGAAGAATCAACTATAGAATAGAATGAAACAAAAAAAATATGAAGGAGGAAATTTACAGAGAGATTAATAACTTAAAAAAGAATGTAACAGAGCTCCTAGAAATGAAGGATACTTTTTTTTTTTTTTTTTTTTTTTTTTTTTTTTT
>NW_007809534.1:0-1000 GCF_000696425.1 Galeopterus variegatus | reverse complement strand
CATTATACCATGCCACCTTACTTAAGGAGGGCTTCTAGGTTTAAGATGTAAAAGGGCCAGTAGCTCATCCTTCCTGCCCTGTGTCAGTCTGGTCTCTGGCTGTTCAACCACTGTCTCTATCCATTTGTACCAGTGACTCTCAACCAGGGTGGTTTTGCACTCTGGGAGACACTTGGCAATATATGGAGCCATTTTTGGTTATCACAACCTGGGGGATATTACTGGCATCTAGTGGGCCAAGGCCAGGGATGCTGCTAATCATCCTACAACGCACATAACAGTCCCTACAACAAAGAATAATCCTGTACAAAATATCAGTAGTGCTTAGGTTGAGGACAACCCTATGGATTTAAACAAACCCTATAGATTCTCAGGAGCTGGATAAACTGCATGTGTCCTTTATGTACAGAATTCAGCTCACTAATACCTATCCAGTCTTCAGTTGGGTGAGACAGCCTAGAGCACAAGCTTGTTCCTGGGAGGACATGTACGAAATTTCGTTAGAGCCTTTGTGGGTGTTAACACGCAAGTTCAGAACACACTAGTATAGTGGATAGACAAATAAGGAATGTTACAAAATGAAATGATTCCTCTGCAGGGGACACAGAGGACATGAAGTACTTGTGTGGGGAATCAGGGGAAGTTGCCTTCATAAAAGCTGTGATGCTTGGGCTGAGACAGGCACGTCTAGGTGCCCACGTGAAGGGCAGGTATTCCAGGAAGAGTGGACAGTGTGTGCTATGTCTTGCAGGAGTGAGAAAGTGGGCCCCATATGGGGATCATGGGTGGGTTAGAGTGCCTAGAGCACAGGGGTGGCAAGATAAGCTGGGCGGGTAGATGGGAGTCTAAGCCTTGGGTGAAGCTTTAATTTTGTCTTCTAGGTGACAGGGAGCTAGCTCTGCTGGTTGTCAATGACCTTTCAGTAGAAACATGACTATCTCAATCTAAGGATCAGCTGTAAGTCCCCATCCAGTAACATCTCATGAGAGTATATTGACGT
>NW_007809533.1:0-1000 GCF_000696425.1 Galeopterus variegatus | reverse complement strand
TTTTTTTCTTCTTTATGCATGTCTATATTCTCTAAATTTAGTACATACAGCATGTACAGTTCCTAAATTCAGAGGGGAAAAACGCTGGTTTTTAAAATTATCTTCCAACATCCATCTTCCTCTGCATTAAAAGTCAACCAACACCCCGCTGCTCCAATTTAAATGTTTCCTCTTATACAATCTTAAGAGGCAAAGGGGAAAAGTTTCAGTTTTCAAACAACAGGTGATCTGACATATCATCTTTTCTGAAAGAGCTAAAATGGGTTAGCCTAAACCTCAGCCTTCCCATGAATTGCTTAGTTTTCCGTGAAAACATTCTATTTCTGACAGTTTTGACAGAGTAAAGAACGTGGGATTTTTTGAAAGAAGCCTAAATATTTTGCTATTTTACAATAGCAAAATAGATAAATGAAAAAATTACTATATTTCCTCCAAAGATGTTCACGCTGAAATGACAAAATATTTGTTTTTTTGTGCACCTCACTACAAGTTGTAACTACACATGCATTTTTAAGATAATCAATGTACCTAATCTGTCCATCCATTCAACCAACCATCCACCTATCCATTATTCCCCCAAATAATCCCCAAATTTGCATTTGTCTTTCTCATGCATATTTTTATAGTATACCTACATATGTAGGTATTTGTAAATAATATATATATCACTACTTTGCATTTCCTACTTTACATAAATATGCAGAGATGCAGTCATACAGTCCGTGTTTTTTATTACTGTTATTTTCCCTTTTCCTGAACCACCTTAATCCTTCCTTTCTCAAGTTCTCCATGACTACATATACAAACAATGCATGTACAGTCAGACCTCCATATCCATGTGTTCTGTATCCAAGAATTCAACTAACTGTGCATCTAAAATATTCAGAAGGGAAGATACATCTGTACTGAATATATACAAACATTTTCTTGTTATTATTCCCTAAACAATACAGTATATAACTATTTGCATAGCATTTACATTGTATTAGTTATTATAAGT
>NW_007809532.1:0-1000 GCF_000696425.1 Galeopterus variegatus | reverse complement strand
GCAGGCCCAGTGAGAGGCTGAGAGAAGAGGGGAGGGAGGGAGAGAGACAGAGAGAGAGAGAGACAGAGAGACAGAGAGAGGCAGAGAGAGACAGGGAGAGACAGAGACAGAGAGAGACAGACAGAGTCAGAGAGAGACAGAGTCAGAGAGAGAGGCAGGGAGAGACAGAAACAGAGACAGAGAGAGAGGAAGAGACAGAGGCAGAGAGAAAGAAACAGACACAGAGGGAGAGAGAGGGAGAGAGACAGAGGCAGAGAGAGACAGACAGAGACAGAGAGAGACAGGGAGAGACAGAGAGAGACAGAGGCAGACAGAGACAGAGGGAGAGACAGAGGGAGAGATAGACAGACAGGGAGAGAGAGACAGAGACAGAGAGAGACAAACAGACAGAGGGAGACAGAGGGAGAGACAGACAGAGAGAGAGAGGGAGAGAGAGACAGAGACAAACAGAGACAGGGAGAGAGAGACAGAGACAGACAGAGACAGAGAGAGAGGGAGATACAGAGACAGAGAGGGAGAGAGACAGGGAGAGAGACAGAGAGAGAGGGAGACAGAGGGACGGGGATGCTGGGGAGGCCGGGGCTGACACACAGTGAGACAGAGAGAGGCAGAGAGAGACAGAGACAGAGAGAGACAGGCAGAGAGAGACAGAGAGATAGAGACAGGGAGAGACAGACAGAGACAGAGAGAGACAGAGACAGAGAGAGACACAGAGAGAGAGACAGAGAGAGGGACATGGAGGCCGGGGCTGACACACACACAGTGAGAGGCAGAGAGATGGAAGGGGAGGGAGGGTGGGTTATGAGAGAGAGAGACCCTCGGGGAGCGTGAGAGGCTGAGGGGGGAGATGGGGAACGGGAATGGAGAGACACACACTGAGACTGAGAGAAAAACACAGAGAGAGACAGAGTATGAGACCTGGGGGGTCTCAGAGAGGGTGAGACCAGACAGTATTCTGATCAAGTCTCGTTTATTAGCCAGAAGGTCACAGTTTATATAG
>NW_007809531.1:0-1000 GCF_000696425.1 Galeopterus variegatus | reverse complement strand
GCAATATTATATTATTGCATTAATATAAAAAACAGGTTAAGATATGCATTATATATATATATAAATATGCAAAGGAAAGAAAGTGGTTAACCATGAAGTCTGGCATTAGCTATTTGTGCAAGGAGGAAGAAAGCAGTGATTAAAAAGGGATTTTGTGTGTGTCATCTTGTGTACTAGCAGAGGTCCATTTGTGATTAGGATAAGGGTTATATTAATGGATTTTTTGTGAAAATTAATTGAGCTTTGCACCTTTGTTTTAGAAAGTTTTCTGTATGTGTGCCATATTTCATGATGAAAATTGTTTAAAAACTTAAATCAACAATAACCAGCTATTTGTGAACAAATTTATTTGCCTGCATAAGCTTTTTTATTCCGTTTATTTTAAGTTTTCAAATGTGTACATCTTTTTAAATGTTAATAGTAATGCAATATAATTACTATAGAAATAAAGAAGTATCTTCTGAGAATGCCCCTGTCCCCATCCCACCCCGTTATTGCCCTAGAGTCACAAATGAGATCCTTCTCATCCATCTCTCCGCAGTAATTACTGTCAACATCTTTGTAAATATTCTGTAAATGTGAGAATTTTTTTGTCTATGTGTTTGTGTTTTTATAAATGGTATCACACTGTAAATGTTGTTTTGAAAATTGCTCTTAAAAATCTAAAAATATTAAATGCAGTGGCCCTGGAAATATTCAACTCCTTCATGTTGACATGCTGTGGGAGCATGGCTGACAGACAGATTGTAGCTGCTGTCACTTCAGGATCCATTGCAGCAATTACGAGAAAACCATACTCTCCCGGGCCTACTCCGGTCAATGATAAGCATGGTGAGGGTACTAGAGGAAGACCTTATCTGCCCAACTGGAGACAGATCTAACAGGAGATCTTTGGTGTGGGGCTGCCCTCGGACTGTTAGAAATTCTCCCAGAGCTGCACTAACTGCTTGAGGTTCTTCCTACCCAAACCTTCTCCTTACCCTTCCGCATTTGTTAGATC
>NW_007809530.1:0-1000 GCF_000696425.1 Galeopterus variegatus | reverse complement strand
TCTTAGTATCATTATGAACTCATGGATTTAGCACATGCTTGATGTGCTTCAATCCATTGCTATTTATCTCCTTTTTGATGCTCAAGTTATCCCCTCTTTGGCCAGTGGGAGACTCCTGAGTCTCATAGATACAATCTCAGTAGTTACCTTAGTCAGCTCAGGCTGCTATAGTAAAATACCATAGACTGGATGGCTTAAACAAATGAAGTTTATATCTCACAGTTCTGAAAGCTGCAAATTCTAAGATCATGGTGCCAGCTGATTCAGTTCCTGGTGAGACTTCTTCCCTGGCTTGAAGACTGTCCCTTTCTCATCGTAGCCTCACATGGAGCAGCGGGGGAGGCAGGGGGAGGTAAGTGGTGGGGTTAGTGGATTGAATTATGTCCCCCCAAAACCCATTGAAGCTTGAATTGTGTCCACCAAGTTTTATGTATTTGAAACTTGGCCCCAACTGTGACTGTTAAGAGGGTGGGAAATCCTATTATGGTAATTGAATGCTGTAGCCTTGAAGATGTGATTGGATTGTAGGACTGTGCATTAGTTAATGGATTAAAAATGGTGGTCAAGGGAGTGGTTCTGAGGGCTTTAAAAGAAGAGAGAGGAGAATCTGTCTTTCTCTCTCATGCTCTTTCTGTTCTCTCTGCTGTACCATTTTCGCAATGATACCCAGCTGTTACTGAAGTCACCAAAGAAAGCCTTCACCAGATGTGTTCCCTGGACTTTGGACTTCCCAGCCTCTGAAACTATAAGCAATAAATTTTGTTTTGTTTATATGTCACCCAGTTCCATGCATTTTGTTATAAGCAACAGAAGCATACTAATACAAGGGGAGATCTGGTTCCTTTTTCTTTTTGAAAGGATACTAATTCCATTCATGAGGGATCATGACCTAATTACCTCCAAATGCCCACCTCTAAATACCATCACATAGAGGTTGGCATTTCAAAACATAAATTTTGGGTTACACTAAAATGCAGGCTTTAAAAATAGTCTGAATAGC
>NW_007809529.1:0-1000 GCF_000696425.1 Galeopterus variegatus | reverse complement strand
TATTTGTGACTTTTAAAAATAGTACATACTTTAATTGTACATTAACTTATTTGATTCTTATACAGTCTTGTGGGTTATTTAGGGACCTCATTATGATTCCCATTTTTATAGATCAGGACTCTAATTCCTGGTGAGTTTAAATTACTTGCTCAAGATCAAAATAAGTGAGTAGCAAAATTGGATCTTTTAATTCCAGAAATAATGTTCAGTGTCCCCACCCCACCCCCCACTAGCGAACTATTCCTCGGAGGCAGGGTAACTTCTTAGGTCTAGACTCAGATACCCTGACACTAATTTAGGCAGATCCATAAAAATAGAGAAACTTAGAAAGGTGATAGGAGTACAAGGATGTACTCTTTATTATGTGCCAGTAAGAAATAAATTGTTCAAGAACCCAGGTCAGAATAAGGGCTATGTAAAGAGGAGGAAGGAAGGAACAGATTGCAGGGGAAAGGTCCAGGAGTATACCACCTCATAAAAATTTTGCCGAGAGAATATTAGAGGAGCAAGTGTAAAATGTGTGTCCATACTTGAGATTTTTGAGGAGGTCGGTATGAGAAGGGAGAACGATCACTGGATGTTCTCTCACCCTGAACCCCATTCAGTTCAGCCCCGAGCCTATATACTTTCTAAGTAGTCACCGCACATACGTTGAAGAACTGTTTCTACTCTTTGTTTTCCTTTAGGTTCTGGCACCCAAATGAGCCCAATTTTCCTGCAGAGAAATGTGGTTCAATAGTTTTCTGGAAACCTGGAAGATGGGGCTGGAATGATGTCTACTGTGATACTAATAGAAATTCAATTTGTGAGATGAAGAAAATTTACTTATGAGTAGGTCTTTACTCACTGGCATGTTTGATTGGTACCTATCATGAAATCATAATTTCTTGTTATAATTTACTTGTAATCCAGTGTCACAGGGGTTCATGGAAGTAGTTAGATGCCTTTCCTACTTTTTTTTTTTTCCTTTTTGTCTTTTTTCGTGGCCAGCAATGGATCG
>NW_007809528.1:0-1000 GCF_000696425.1 Galeopterus variegatus | reverse complement strand
CCCAGGGCCTTGGTGTTATCAGCACCACACTCTCCCGAGTGAGCCACGGGCCGGCCCCTACCTTTTTTTTTGTTGTTGTTGTTGTTTTTGTCTTTTTTTTTTGTGACCAGCCGCACCAGCGCTCAGCCAGTGAGCACACCGGCCATCCCTATATAGGATCCGAACCTACGGCGGGAGCATCTCTGCACTCCCAGCGCGGCACTCTCCCGAGTGCGCCACAGGGTCGGCCCGTGATTTTACTTTTTAAAGAAAAATTTCATGAATTCTACTTCAGACCAGGTTTGTAAAAAAGGGATCCAGATATAGCCTCCTGATTGAAAAAAAAAAAAAAAAAAGTCAGAGTATATGAATCAATAGTTTCTACAACAATGGACAGCAGGTAACAGACAGTGATTCACTGAGAAACAGAAAACAAGTTCCACCCTATGATTGCCCTAGCAATCTCACCTTGGGAGAGATTTCAGGCTACAATGAAGGTAGAGGGAAGGCAGATAGAGCCAGGTAGATTCCTTGAGTTGAAGAAATGAAGTTATGTGGTGAGGGAGACCCAGGCAGCTACGGTTTGCAAGATGCAGTACTGAATAGAAGAGAATTGCACAGAGAACCCAAAGGTCTGCAGAGTCCCTTTTGAATATTCAGCAGAGAACTGATAATTGCATGCATATGAAGAAATTATTCAAGGTTAGAGGGGGGGGAAAAAAAATCAAAAGCATGATAGGGAACGGTGACAAAGGATAACATATGGCTGAGAATAGTGCCTGTTCCCACTATCCAGACTAGAATAATTCATAATTCCTGGGGCATTGTGTAGAGCATTGAAGAAGATCTTGCTTTAGAAGTGGAAAATAATTAGCCCTACACTGTGCCGTGCTCTAGAACATTCAAAAAAAAAGCATAAAAACAAGACTTGAAGGAATCAAACTCTTTCCTACAAACTTGACTGCATTCCAGAACAAAGCACAAGCTATACGGGTTTATAGAAATATAAAAATATCTAGCA
>NW_007809527.1:0-1000 GCF_000696425.1 Galeopterus variegatus | reverse complement strand
AAAAATGAACGTTCTCTTATTTTTATGACAAGAGGTAATTTTACAACTTGGAGCAATGAGCCCACCAAAGGCAGGCTCCTACCCTCCACAGGACCTGGGAGATAGAGGTGCTATCTTCCTTAATGATTACGTTTAAAAAAGATGGATCCCAGATCCTTGAGAAAGACATTCCTGAGTTGTAAAACTGGAAAGAGGCTTTTCAGGTGCCGAGAAAGAACTTATGATTACATATTCTCAAGTAAATGCTCAGGGATGAAGCCTCCAAAATTTGGTCAAGCTGAGGGAAACACTGAAGCCATCTCATGCAAGCCTCCAGAGTGAGATTAAAGTTGTAGAAAACAGCTTTCCCACTCCTTTCTCCATTCACTGGGCATTATAAATGGTGGTTCTCAACATTAGACAATTGTAAAGGGAAAGGCTTACTTCTTAGGTATAAGTTGTATCCTCTACTTACCTCCTCAGTAATTTTCCAATTTTGATTCCAGATCCAGATACATGAATAACATTGGTATCCTTTTGCAGGAAGCCTGTGACTGTCATATGTGCTAAATGATCACTTTTGAACAATGACTTAACTGCATTGGGTTGTACATACAAAGATGGTGTTTTATTGTGTAAACACAAAGGAATGAAATCAAGTTTTAGTCCAATATCTAAACAGAGAGAGTGTGTATTAAGAGCACTGCCTCCAGATGTGTAGTCAACACTCTAGTGAGCCTCCCTGTCCTTTCTCATGTCATCTGACACAGGCTTCCTCTATAGTGGTTCATGTAGCCCAAAGTTGATACACAATGAAGGCCGGGGAAACAATGTCTTCCTACTGCTTACTTTTAACACTTATTTGTAGTGGAAAAATAATTTAAAAAATCAGCTGAACTGCTTTATCCTACTCAAGGAGACAAAGTTTTATAACTAAGAACTAGAAAACATCATGGTAAGCTGTGCTTGCCCTGTGAAAGAAGTTACTTTTTCCACCATTGATTCCATTTTGTTTTTTTTT
>NW_007809526.1:0-1000 GCF_000696425.1 Galeopterus variegatus | reverse complement strand
AAGGACAACCTCTTCAATAGATAGTTCTGGGAAATCTGAATATTTCATGCAGAAGATAGAACAGAAGATAGAAACTAGACTTTTATCCCTCACCATAAACAAAAATCAACTCAAAATGGATTACAGATCTAAATTTAAGACCCAAAACCATGAAACTACTAGAAGAAAAACTAGGGGAAACACCACACAAAATGAGAGTGGACATCACTTTTTTGGACCAGACTACAAACACACAGGTAACTAAAGCAAAAATATACAAATGGGACAATATCAAACTAAAAAGTTTTTGCACAACAATAACAACAACAACAAAATCAACAAAGTGAGAAGACAACCTACAAAATGGGAGGAAGTGTTTGCAAACTACATCAGAGAAGGGGCTAATATCCAGAATATATAAGGAATTCAAACAGCTCAACAAAACAAGAAAACAAATAACTCAGTTAAAAAAATTGATAAACAACCTGGATAGATATTCTCAAAAAAGAAAAAAAAAGACGTACAAATGAACAACAGGAAAATGAAAAAAATGTTCAACATCACTAATCATCAGGGAAATGCAAATTAAAACCACAATGAGATATCATCTTACTCCAGTGAGAATGGGTATTATCAATAAGACAGAAAATAACAAATGCTGGTGAGGATGAAGAGAAAAGGGAATTCTTCTGTATTGTTGGTGGGAATGTTTATTGGTACAGCCATCGTGGAAAATAGTATAGAGGTTTCTGAGAGAACCAGAAATAGATCTACCTTATGACTCAGCTATCCCACTACTGGGCATATACCCAGAGGAAATGAAATCAATACATCAAAAAGACACCTGCACACCTGTGTTTATTGCAACACTATTCACAATAACCACAAGATGGAATCAACCTAAATGCCCATCAACAGATAAATGGAATTTTTTTTTTAAAAGTAGAAAATGTTTAGTCAAGATCTCTCACCTTACATCTGTTACAAATGGGCAAGATTCAGCACATTCACTAGAAACAAG
>NW_007809525.1:0-1000 GCF_000696425.1 Galeopterus variegatus | reverse complement strand
TCACCTTGACCAGAAGTGAAAGCTCTATCCTTTCTTGAGTGGGTGGAAAATGGGTGTCCTTATACCTGGCTTGCAAGACAGGCAAATAAGCCACAGCCTCTCTTATCTGTGCTGCCATTTAACGTATCACTAATAGTTGTGATCACAAATCCTCACAGAATTTATTTTACAATTTTTCACTATTTTAATTAAACCTTTAAAAATATATAAATATATGCATAAATTTTATTTTAAATTAAGGAATTGAATGAAGAAAGTTTAAGTGGTACTGTCTACATACACATTGCACTATGGTAGTTTTGCTTAATTAGAAAGTTAACTATTACTGGGCCAAATGTAGATATAGTAGCAATAGGAGTGAAATTCTCAACAAAGATACTGTAGTATAATATACGTAAATCTGTAAATCATCTGTATTATACCCTTTTTAACAATATAATAAGATTCAATTATGCTCTCTTCACTTGTATGTAGGTCTAAGAAAGTATATTAAAAATAAAATTTAATGTTTGAAAAATTTCTAACACCATTTCTTTATTCTTTAATTCCTTCCTTCCTTCATCCATTCATTCAACAAATACTCACTGATTGCCTACTATGTAGCATACTAGCAGATTTCCTTGTAAAACACCAAATTTAATAATTTTTATTGGCTACTTTAATTACAAAGTTATAAAATGCATCTGGGTCCACATTTTTAAAAATTTTAAAGGGTTCAAAATCCAGGGACATTCGAGGGCATGTTCGGCGCCCATGCACATTACACATCGCATGTATCATGCTTTACAATCATCATAAATGTGGATGTATCTCTACATGCTGCTTGATGTGGTGAGGAGTGAACAGAGATACTCAGGAGCAGACAAGCTGGGGAGAATGGTATGACGAAAGACGAGGTAAGTGGGCACTGGAAGGGGACCAAAATAGGAGGTTATGAAAGTGTGACACATTTGAAAAAGACTGGGGGAGAACCTTCCTGTAGGTGTTGAGACCAGGAAAG
>NW_007809524.1:0-1000 GCF_000696425.1 Galeopterus variegatus | reverse complement strand
GACTGTAAATTAGTTCGGCCACTATGGAAAACAGTAGGGAGTTTCTTCAAACAACTAAAGATAGAACTGCCATATGATCCATCAATCCCACTGCTGGGCATATATCCAAAGGAATGGAAATCATCATGTTGAAGGGATAAACGCCCATGTTTATCACAGCTCTATTCACAGTAGCTAAGAGTTGGAACCAACCTAAATCTCCATCAGTGGACAACTAGATAAGAAAAATGTGGAACATATACACAATGGAAAACACTTGTCCATTAAAAAAGAATGAAATTTTGCCATTTGCAGCAACATAGATGAACTTAGAGAAAATTATATTAAGTGAAATAAGCCAGACACAGAAAAAAAATACCACATGTCCTCACTCTGAAGTGTGAAATAAAAAAGAAAGAAAGAAAAATCACAACAATCTGTTGAACTTTCAGAATGAGAAAATAGAAGTGTAATTACTAGAGATGAGGAAGGGGCAAGGGGAGGGGAGTTATCAAGAAATTGGTGAATGGACACAAAGAATGATTACCGTTTATAATGATGAATATGCTAATTATCCTGGGTTGATCATCACGCATTATACACAAGTATTGATAGTCAACTCTACCCCATAAATATGTATTATCAACTATGTTTCAATTTAAAAAAAGAAAAAGAATCTTTATAGCATCCCTGTTTGTAAGAGCCTCAACCTAGAAACTACCCAAATGCCTGTCAAAGTAGATTGGCCGGCTTCCCTGAGCCAGCGAGCCCTGTCTAACACTGCGGCCTTCCTCCTTCCCCAGGTCCTAGCGAGTCGCCTGCTGCCATGAGGATTGCAGTGATTGGACAGAGCCTATTTGGCCTGGAAGTTTACTGCCACCTGAGGAAAGAGGGCCACGAGGTGGTGGGCGTGTTCACTATCCCAGACAAGGATGGGAAGGCCGACCCCCTGGGTGAGTGAGTGGCCCAGGAGCAGGGCCAGCAGGCGGAGGGCAGCTGCCTGCCCAGGAGAGGGGTGGCA
>NW_007809523.1:0-1000 GCF_000696425.1 Galeopterus variegatus | reverse complement strand
GATATCCAAGCCATATATTTCTTTGATAAATTAGAAAGACCCACAGGAGGTAGCAGGCAGCAAGATAGGATCTCACTTTTACCCTTAATTCCAGTGTTATCTAAAACAAGTCTTTCTGTCTCTAAGTATTTCCATGAGAAAACATGCATCATATTATTTGCTACTTAGCTAATCAAGTAGAAATGCCGGGTAAAATACTGATTTCATTTATATGACAATTTTTAGATATTCAGATTAAATATTTAGATTCCAATAAATATAAATTGTTATTATTATTAGCAATAATACTATTTTGTCTTGCAAAAGAAAATGTTTGCCACTTTAACAGGAGTTTAAATCCCAAGGATTACTTCCCCACAATTCCATTCCGGTGAATATTTCTTCTAAATGACTTGCACATAGACAAACCTTCTAAAGTTCAACTGAAATTTATGCATCTCTGACATATATAAACAGACACAATAGCTGCCATTAGATGACAGCCTTAAACATCACTCAGAAATTTCCTGCACACAAATATCCTCCAGGCAGATAAATGGCTTTTGCAGAATTTCTTTTCCAGTGGAAAACTACAGAGCTTATTTTAGCTCATTATGCTCATAGCGTGCAAGTGTGAAGGAAACCATAAATATCTTCTACCCAGTGGCTCTCAAAAAGTGTGCTCTCCATATCAGCAGCATTCCCATGGCCTGGGAATCTGGTAGAAGTGCAAATTCTTGGGCCTCCCCAAACACACTGAATTAGAAACTAACCAGTGAGACCCATCATCTGCCTTTTTCCAAGCTCTCCAGATGATTCTGATGCACGCCAAAGTTCAAGAACCATTGACCTACCCCCTTCTCTTGTTTCACAGGTGAGGAAATGGAGGTTCTATAATTAACTAAATTAATCAGACCTAAGCAAAATAATTTCTTGTTCAAGAGCCAATAGTTTCTCCCATTTCTCATTTTCTCCTCGTTGATTACCGCAGGAGTCAAGAGGGCCACAGTACAGAGATGCC
>NW_007809522.1:0-1000 GCF_000696425.1 Galeopterus variegatus | reverse complement strand
GGCTAGATCCTGGGAATAAAGAGTGAAATTACTTTCTCCCTCTATGTGTGCATATATATTAAAAAGCATAAATGACTGCTTATATCCTGAAGCATGACAAAATCCAGATTAATCAAAGGAAGATAAATAGACTATACCGAATATAATTTATTAAGGCAGGGAAATATAAAAATTTCATTTTAGGAAGGTTTCAATAATTCTATATTTCAATTAATCCATACATCTCATTAAATATGCATCCCCGTTAATTAAAATTAAACTCAAACATGTTTAGAAAGGAAGAATCATATTATCAAGTCAAAGCACCACATTTTCATAGAGAAAAATATCTTTTCCTTTAAGTAGTACATAAAACTAACACCTGCAATCCCAGGAGATATAAGAAAACTAAATGCAGTTTGACACCCATCCATACCTATAGACTGTATAGAAAAATATTAAAGTAATAAAAAAAATGTCAGAGGCAGTAATGCAGGATCCATGTTTATTTTGCTTCTTGTATTTGACCATCTATCAGCGTGAACAGCCCTCAGGAAAAATGAATGGCTTTATCAATATTCTCAGCAAAACATATTTGGTTTCATCAATGTAAAATCTATTACCACCAACCTTGAAAGTTTGGTCTTCTGGCTTGGGGACACCCCCTCTCTTGAAGAGCTGACATAGAGAATGAATGAAAAACATACATTATCTGGAGCAGCTTTATACATCAGAGAAAAAGAAGAAGGAAACTGAGTGACTGACAGTGATTATTTGCTGGCACTTGATGAAATAATGCAGAGTGAACTAATGAATTAATAGGAATATTAGATCCATCATTTTTTTACTTTTGGTTTAGGAATAACAAAACACCCTCAGGCATTAAAGGAGCACCATGACATTAATTGGTAAGCAGGCCAAGGAAGATAGGGACACTCCAAAGAGCTTAATTCATTCTCGAGGAAAGTTACTGATTCATTTATTCATTCATTCATTCATTTAGTCCTCTTTAATTTATTTT
>NW_007809521.1:0-1000 GCF_000696425.1 Galeopterus variegatus | reverse complement strand
TAGATGGAAATGCAAGGTGGTAGTAGGGGTGGTGTGTTGTTTCTTTAGAACTCTGAAAAGACATGCACACCCAATGTCACCGTAAAGCTGAGATTGCAGAGCTCTCCCTTGCCCTGCAGCATCAGTCACTCACCTGGTCACCTAGGAAGAGGAAGCTGCCCCCCAGAGTCAGATCCCCCTGCTGCAGCATCCTGCCTCTGCACTCACACATCATAGGAGAAACTTTAGCCCAGTGAAACCCATTCTGGACTTCCAGCCTTCATAACTGTAAGGTAATATGTTCAGCCACTATATTTATGGTAATTTGTTACAGCAGCAACAGGAAAGTAATACAGTACTTCATCATCTTTAAATGGTACATTTCCAGTGGAGTTTTCTTTACAGTTAACAAGGCGCACAGTCAGTGTGCTGATACAACTTACTATGCAAACAAGGACACTCTTCTGAGAGTGAAGGGACATGCCAGTAATAATTACATGGAAACCATAGGTGTGGTTCAGAATATCTGGCTCAAACTGTGATGTGCTGTCTGTCACCCCAGCTAACAGAGAGAAAAGTTCCTGACCCTATGATGTCATTTGGCTCAGCGGTGCATGCATGGTGACTGTGTGGTGCATGGTGGGGAGGAGGAAACAATGGTCAGAGAAGACCTCTGTCCCTCGGCCACCTCACTTCATCACTACACAGCTGTTTCTGCTTTACAGTGAGAATTTGTCTTCCTATCCAGGCTTTTTTCCTCTGCCCCCCTCATTCCTGATGCCTTTGCTCAAATGTTCAGGGAAATAATATATCTTGGCAGAGAATGAAACTGAGGACTTAGAAGAATGAAGCTGAGAACATGCATTGAAGATCTGCCCAGGGATAAATTTAAGGCGGGGGGTATTTCCACAGTTCCAGAATGGCAGTATTTTATTACTCATTATCTTCCAGTTCCATCATTGCTAGAATTCCACATTCTATTTTTCCTCTTATTTCTGCCAATAAGTTAAATGTGAAAATA
>NW_007809520.1:0-1000 GCF_000696425.1 Galeopterus variegatus | reverse complement strand
TTTTTTTTTTTTTTTTTTTTTTTTTTTTTTAGCTCTGTACTGTATTGTGAGATTCATCTGTATTGTAGCAGCAGTCCTTTGTCAATTTTCTTTGCTACCTCATGGTGTTCTGTTTAATTAATATGCCACAATTTATCTAGTCTACTTTTGATACACACCTGGATTGTTTCCAGTTTCTAGCTACTGCAAACAATGATACAAAGAATATTCTTGTACAGTCTTTTGGAGCACATATGTTTGCATTTCTATTGCATGTATGCTGGATCATAGGGTGTGGGTATATTCAGTTTTCCAAAGTGGTTGTACAATTTGCACTCCCACCAATATTATATAGAGTCCCATTTACTCCATATCCTTTACAGTGCTTGGTATTGTTAGTCTGTTTAGAATTTTTTTTTTTTTTATTTTTTCTTCCAACCAGTATGGGATTCCAAACCCTTGACTTTGGTGTTATAACATTGTGCTCTAACCACCTGAGCTAACCAGCCAGTGTTAGCCAACTTTGTAGGGCTGTAACAATGGTTCATTTTAGTTTAATTTGTGTTTTCCTATACTAATGAGATTGAGCACCTTTTCTTTGATCTACTAGTCAACTGGATATCCTCTTTTGCTGAGATCTTTTGCTTATTTTTGTCTGAGTTTGGCTGTCTTTTTGTTGCTGATTTGTTGAGTTGTTGATATATTCTGGTATAAGTATGGCAGACATCTTGTTCCACTCTGTAACTTTTTACACTCTTAATATAGTTTCTGGCAATAAACAATAGTTCCTACTTTCAGTGTCCAATTTACAAATCTTTCTGTATCCTTTTGAAGAAATCTTTATGCCAAGGCCATGAAGATATTCTCCATAAAGGTGTCTATTTTTAAATATAAACTTTATGTCACTTAATAAACTCATTTGTTGTACCTTTTAAAACAAAATTTTATTGAAAATATCAAATTTTGGGGCCGGCCCGGTGGCACACTGGATAGTGCGCCGCTTGGGAAGCGCGGCGGCGCT
>NW_007809519.1:0-1000 GCF_000696425.1 Galeopterus variegatus | reverse complement strand
AGAATCTAAAGAGACTGCAGACTTTCTTTCTTACTGAATCATGTGAGAAGATAATAGTTTGCAGAGAAATTCAGTGAAGCAGCTGATAAAATGCTTTAAAAATATATTTCAGAGAGTAGAGCAATAATAATTTCAAAACTGGACCCACAGGTTCTCCAGCCACTTAAACCAGCAATGAGCCTGCGCACATCCATTTCGCATCACCAGCCAGGTGAAATAGTGTAGTAAAATTCAATCCTGTATGTCATTGACTCTTCTCTGCCTGTTAATAAAAGATACCCTTAGAATGAAGCCAGAATTCTTTTAAGCAGTTTAGACTTTCTGAAAGAGAGGAAAGTTGGAAAGGGGAGGTAGCCAAGGAATAGAAGGGTCAAATTTTATCTAAACAGATTGACTTTGGGGGTCAAATTTTATCTAAACAGATTGACTAGTCTGATTATTTTCCTGAAATATTATGTTTATACCAGTGTTTCAATTTGAATCATTAAGTAATGATTTAACTAAGTTATGTTCACATCGACTCACAGCAACACCAAGAAACAAAATCACTTTTTCAATTCACATTTCTCTCTGACACCACCAGAAGAAAACACAGGATCGTCGAAGACGCCAAATTAGGTGAGATTTCTCAGGATCTCAAAATCAAGTGTATGATGGAGGAGGGAAGGTAGGACAGGCATATTATCTAGTAGTGTTTGCTTGAAAGGTTGAAGAGAGAGTTTAAAATCAAATTTAGTATTCTATCTGAGATGCCATCCATCACTAATTAGGAATGAGTAATGGAGGTTACTGGTCTAGGTGTTCAGTGCCTGCGAAGACCTAACTTTGGGGTTAGAGATTCCAATCTAAGCTTCCCTGTCTGTGCTGTCTTTTAAAAAACTGTAAGACTTTATTCCTGCAGTGGCTAATACGAGGCCAAGCACTCAGTCAAGAGGCTTATTAAAGGAATGAATTCAAGAAAGCAATCTCTATGTGGACTTCAGCCTCACTGCTTTCATGG
>NW_007809518.1:0-1000 GCF_000696425.1 Galeopterus variegatus | reverse complement strand
GAAAGAGTCCACACAACACTACCATCACATCTACACAAACTGCAAGCTCGTGGGATTCCCATAACCACCTTCAGGTTTAATAATTCTCTAGAAAGACTCACAGAATTCATTGGAAGCTATTATACTCACAATTATGCTTATTACAGAGAAAGGATACAGAAAATCAGCAAAGAAAGAATGCATAGGGAATTCTGAGAAGGTACCTAAGATGAGTCTTCCATTGTCCTAATGATGCATTACCTTCTTGTGATCAATGTGAGACCAAGAACATGAAGCATTGCCAACCATGAAGCACCCCAGAGCTTGATGTCCAGAGTTTTTATTAAGACTTCATTACATAGGTATGGTTGGCTTGTTGCCCATGTGGTTGAACTCAGTGTCTAGGCTGACCCAACCCTAGATACTATGCTTGTTCATTTTTACATAAGTAGTCCCCATCCTAAGACTACTGGGTATGACCAGCCCACCCTGAGTTATCTTGTCAGCAAAAAACCTCAGGTATGGTCCAGGGGCCATATGAATAACAAAGACATTCCTTTCACTCAGAGAATTAAAAGGGTTTTTAGGTTATTTTTCAGGAGCCAAGGACAAAGGTTAGCCTTCCCTTTGAGCAAGGCCAAATCCCTTACTACACAGGCAGTAAGACAAGAAGGCTTAAGGAAACATTCATCTCAAAGAAAGTAAAATAAATGGAAGTGTTCTCCATCAGCTTAAGCCTCCCAGTGGTACCAGCCATTTCTGAAAACAAATATGCACACAAAGCAATTGCTTTGCTAAGTTATAAGAATTGCGATTTCTTATCATAATGCTTTAACAATAGAGCAATAGAAAATCTACTTAATGTTATAAAAGTGACTCAATAATGCACACACAAAAAAGATATAACCCCTTCATATGATAAGAGGGAAAGAAGTACAAACCATGCAGCAAAAACCGAAATCAAAGTACAGAAGAGGAAGCATAAACAGAGACATACCTAAAAATTTTCTCCATAAAGATG
>NW_007809517.1:0-1000 GCF_000696425.1 Galeopterus variegatus | reverse complement strand
AGAAAGAGTGATAGAGTTGGAGGGGAAGGGGCATGCATCTGAACAGAAAGTCTAGTGGTATATAGAGGAGAAAGGGTGCAACATATTCACATTTATTTGCTATATTACAGTTTAAGGCAATTAGTTGTTTTAATTGATTATAGAATACCTCTAGCATTTAAAGCTTATGTCATCCTAAAAATTAAATTTGTGACATCTTTTTGGTAAATATGAAGTATAGAAGAAAAAATACCAATTTATTTTCTCCTTAGAAATTGCCATTTTTTAAATTAGTAACCAATCTTCACTGGAATTAAAATTTCTTTTTATATTATCATAAAACAGTTGGACCTGGGATTATTGCCTGTCCATAGGGTGTTGAAATCCCTCTCCTAAATATATGCCTCCTCTCATTTGACAATTTGTTATTGTTAGGATGCAAATCTGCACTTTTTATCACTCTATAAAAGAAACCAATTTCCTCCACACCTTCAAAGAGGATGTATTCGAGTGGATAAAAATAGGGCTCTATTTAGAAACTGTTGCAACTGATACATTTCATCCTTCTTTGGGAGTAATTAACAGCAAAAAATACCCACCCTCCACCTGCCAGGCACACATACACGAAAGTCTCACCAAATACACATCTGCCCTTGTCTTTAAGTCTACTGTTATATTTAGACTATAAGAAGACACTAAAATTACTCTTGCCCATTAACAAATTGAGATCCATTGTTACTTCACATAGAACACTATTTTATAACACTATTCTAAACTATAGAAAATTGACAAGGATGTGAAAAATTGAGTCTCTCCTTTCCCGCTGGCAGGAATGTAAAAATGGTGCAGCCACTTTGGAAAATAGTCTGGCAGTTCCTCAAGCAATTAAATATAGAGCTATCATATGATCCAGCAATTCTACTCCTAGGTATATATCCAAGAGAAATGAAACCATGGCCACATAAAATATTGTACACAAATATTCATTGCAGCATTTTTCATAATAACCAAAAAAAAAAAA
>NW_007809516.1:0-1000 GCF_000696425.1 Galeopterus variegatus | reverse complement strand
AGACCGGTCTCTATATGGGATCTGAACCCTCGGCGGGAGCGCCGCCACACTCCCAAGCGCCCCACTCTACCAAGTGCGCCACCGGGCCAGCCCTCATCAAAACTTTTTAAAGATTTTTTTTCCTATATTAGAAATAAACAGTGAAAACTAATGTGAATCAACCTTCAAAATATTCTCTAAGACAGACTTCTCACAGAGTACCTGATGAAAAATGAAATCTTTCAGAAATATGCATATATATTTTAATCTTAAAGTTGTATAGAATTCCAAATGAGAGAAAAAGCATGTGAAATTTAAAAAGACAAAATGTATTCATTTTTTCCTTTTTTCAGGTAGAAAAAAGGTATTTTTTTCTTTAAGAAACATTAAGATAAAGCTGCTTACATGAAAGTTTCATCAAGCAACATTAGGGATTAATCTATTTAATTTATTATCTGTAAAAAATCTCTTTGTTTTACTCGTACACCACATCTATTTTTTCAGAAAATTAATCACCATAACATCAAAGTATATCCCAAATTTGATCACGGCTTACCACTTCTACTACTGTCATCTTTATTCAAGCCACTATCATCTTTCACTTGAATTATTTCAGTAGATAGCTCAATAGAGTTTGAACTGGTAAGATTACGTGTTTTACCTTCCTGGACACCCCATCTCCCGCTTTCTGTTCTATACACATTACCCAGAAGGATCCCATTAAAACATAACTTAGGGCCGGCCCGGTGGTGCACTGCTACAGTGCGCCGCTTGGGAGCATGGCGGCGCACCCGCCAAGGGTTCGGATCCCTTAAAAAAATAAAATAAAATAAAATAAATAAAAAAAAAAAAACAACCATAACTTAGATTTTATCTCTCCTATGTTTTCCCACCTTACTTGGAGAAATAGGAGTGTTTATGATGACCTATCAGGCCTGTATGATCTAGCCTGAAGTTAAACTCTCAGAGTGCCAGTTACTGAGTCCCCATCACTGTGTTTCCCGCCATCCTGTCTTCCTTA
>NW_007809515.1:0-1000 GCF_000696425.1 Galeopterus variegatus | reverse complement strand
TTTTTTTTTGGTCTGGTTTATTTCATTCAGCATAATGTTTCCAATGTTCAGCCATATTGGAGAATATCTCAGAATTTTATTGCTTTTTAAGGCTAAATAATATTTATTGTGTGTATACACCACATTTTATTTAATCATTCATTGATTGATGGTGAATACTTTGGTTGTTTCCACTTTTTGGCTATCATGACTAATACTGTTGTAAATAGACCTGGGTGTAAAAATATTTGTTGAAATACCTGCTTTAAAGTTTTCGAATGTATACTCAGAAGTAGGAACGCTGTATGATGTAGTACTTCTATGTTTAATTTTTTGATAAAACAAAACAAAACAATATTTTTGCCCAAGCAATGCACAAGGGTTCCAATTTTGCCACATTCTTGCTTATTTTTTTCTGGTTTTTGGTTTTTTTGTTTATTTGTTTTTGGTAATAATCATCCTAAAGGGTATGAATAGGTTTCTCACGGTTATTTTTTTGTTTGTTTTATTTTTTTCTATTGAGTTAAATGCATGTAACATAAAATCTATCACTTTAACTTAATTTTTAAATGCAAGAACCTTATCTTGAGTTCCTAACATAGGCAAATCAATCATCACTCCATCATTGTCCCAAGTGGCTTTTAATTTAGTAAAGAAGAAAGTCATGCTTTCACAAATAACCAGTGCTTACTGTGTGCCAAAAACTTGGTTAGATTTCTTATTTGTATTCCTTTAATCCTTAAGATGCTGGAAAAGTCTGTGCACTCTCACGACAGAAAAATGTAAATATACATCATTTTTACATATGACTCTAGGAAACTCATGAAACAAGTTTAAAAATACTCTTCAAGATGAAGGAAAGACAAGAGTGTATTTTAAATTTTTAATTGTGGCTTAAAAACATAGGATTGATCATTTTGACCATTTTGAAGTATATAGTTCAAAGTATTGTTTCCTATGTTCAGATTGTTTTGCAACAGATCTGTAGAACTTTTACATTTTGCAAAAACTGAAACTTTAC
>NW_007809514.1:0-1000 GCF_000696425.1 Galeopterus variegatus | reverse complement strand
CATCTTTTTAAATGAAAGATTTAAAAAAATCAATATGGATTTCCAATTGTTATATGTATATGTAATGAGGTAGTATTTTTTCCCTAGAAAGCTGTTTAAAAAATGGTTACTTATTGTATTAGTCCATTTCTGTTGCTTTTAACAAAATATCCGGAGCTGGGTGATTTATAAGAAAACAAAATTTATTGCTTAGTTTCTGAGGCTGGGTAAGTCAAAGTCCAGGGACCATATCAGGTGAAGTCCTTCGTGGTGGTAACAGTGATGGCAGAGGATCATATTGTGAAAATGGTGGAGCAGAGAGAGGGACTAACTTCTCATGCACTCTCCTTTTAAAGCCCTCAGAACCATGCCCCTGACCACCATTTTTAATCCATTCACTACAGCAGGGTCCTACAATCTAATCACCTCTTCAAGGCCCCACCTTCAAATTGCTGTAATAGTATTTCCCACCTTCAACCGTTAGAGTGGGGATTAAGCTTGGGGGGGGAGGGGACATTCAACCCAAGGCACTTAGAAACTATAGTATCTTGGAATAAAGGAAATTCAGTAACCAGGTAAAGGAGGGAGGAAAGGGAAGAGAAAGACAGAGCAGTGTGGGCAGAAGGAGCTGCATGAGTGAAGATGCCGGACTGGAAGGAGCATGATGTTTTTGTAGGACTGAAAGGAAATTAAGTGCCCGTAATACAAGGGGAGGAACTATGTAGTGCTAGACAAGCTGGGGAGATGGGCAGGAGTCAAATACGGCCTTTCCAAAGAATTTTGATCTTTAACTTTAGATCAATCATAGAACATTGGGAAATTTAAAGCAGGGGTCAACAAGATCAGTTGTGCATATTCACAGTTTTACTCCAGTAGTAGTGTGGTGAGTAGACCGGAAGGAGCAAGAGTGAACATAGACCATATCAGTTAGGGAGCTACAGAAGTAGTTCAGAAGAGAGGCGGTCGTGGTTCCGTCTAGGGTGGTGCAGGGCAGAAGATGATTTAAACAGACATTTAAGAG
>NW_007809513.1:0-1000 GCF_000696425.1 Galeopterus variegatus | reverse complement strand
TCTAACTGGGTCACCGTCACTGGGCTGTTACTGTGTGTAGTGGACTGAATTATGTCCCCCCCCAAACTCTCTGAAGCTTGAATTGCTTCCCCCAAGTTTTATGTATTTGAACCTTGGCCCCCACTTGACTGTTCAGAGGGTGGGAAATCCGAGTATGGTCATTGAAGGTGGAGCCTTGAAGAGGTGATTGGATTGTAGGACCGTGCAGTAGTGAGTGGGTGAAACATGGCGGTCAGGGGCGTGTTTCCGAGGGCGTTACCAGGGAAGCACGAAGAGTCTGTCTCTCTCTGCTCCCGCCATCTTGCAATGTGAGACCCCTGGGTCATTGTCCCACCACCAAGACCCTCACCAGATGTGTTCCCTGGACTTTGGACTTCAAAGCCTCCAAAACTGTAAGAAATAAATTTTGTTTTTCTTTATAAATCACTCAGTTCCACGTATTTTGTTATAAGGAACAGAAACAGGCCAACACACTGGGGCAGGGGAGACCCGTAAACGCACTCGGAGTGGTGGCATGATGTGGATCCCACAGGTCACCGTCTCTTATTGAAAACTCCTGGGGCAAATGCCACTCAGAGTCTTCTGGATTTTAGAAAGGGGACATGGGCGTGTGTCATGCTTCTGGTGGAGTCTGAGGTTACACCCACATGGATATTTCTGGAGCAGCACATGCATGTCACACCAGGTGGGATAAATGCTGATTGTGAACAGGCGCCTGTCAGTTCCAGTCAAGTGTTGCTGTCAAGTGAGTTTCAGCACCAAACCGTGAGAGAGTCCCGGACTCTGGAAGTGCACGGTGCAGACATAGTGATTACGTCACAGCCATTGTCAGGATTGGATGGGACACTCCAAGTAAAAGGATGTCGTAAACTTTGAGGTGGTTTTATTCATCAGTATGTCTCTTCTCATTCGGCCTCTGGCTGGGGATGATGCCCGACACAAAGCGGTGGGTGCCCTGAAGGATGCAGCGTGTGAGCTGCCGGAGCCGGCCACGCCCGCC
>NW_007809512.1:0-1000 GCF_000696425.1 Galeopterus variegatus | reverse complement strand
CCTTTTATTAGGTAAAAATACAGAGTTTTCAGATTCCAAAAATCCAGTGAACTGTAACAGATTCTTTTGGACTTCTGGGTAGTCTTGCAAATCTTTTGTTCATTTATTACCTGGAACTTGCAAACTTGTATGGTTTATTGTTCCTTTTCCTTTCAAATAGCATTATTTTCTTTATATTTTTTGCACAGTATGCTATTATTAAGATGCTACTTGTTAAATTTACATATCTATTAATATATACACATTGTGTATCTGCCTTTAGTAAATACCTTGAAAAAAGACAACTTATTCTTTGACACTTAAATATATGGGCATTTTTAAATATAAAATTTGCAATCACTAACTTAAGTAGTCTCTAAATGTAGACACACAGCTAAAATAAAAAGTCAATGTTGGCTGTTTGCGTCATGTGTTCATTGTGATTTGTTTGGGATTTTAGTGAGGCAACTGTACTTTAGAACTGTTATCCATTTGTTGGAACTGGGAACCTCCCTGTTTGGCTCAGGTCAAGTAAGTTTTCACTGTTCCCAGGCTAGTGGGAATTGTTTTTTCCCCTTGCTTTTGATTAGTCCTAGAATTATCAAGTAATATGTGAATGTCACAGCTAGAGAGCCTTTAGAAACATTTTTAGAACCTATTGAAACATTTTTTATGCATTGGTCTTAATGATTTTGAATTGCATTTTACTTACTAACAGCTGTTACTCAACTTGTCATTTTCCTTAAAATTGCAAACCATTGATATAGTGGTTTCCACTACATCAGTTAACATTAAGATTTTTATTTCTGAAACAGACACAATGAATGTTTTCCCTCACTGGGTTGTGCTTAAGCAGTGCTCAAGTTTGTAAATATGTTGTGTTTTCTTAAAAACAAATTCTGGTAGGGCTGGCCCGGTGGCGCACTGCGCTAGTGCGCCGCTTGGGAAGCGCGGTGGCGCCTCCGCCCGAGGGTTCGGATCCCACATACAGACCGGTTCCCGCTCACTGGCTGAGCGAGGC
>NW_007809511.1:0-1000 GCF_000696425.1 Galeopterus variegatus | reverse complement strand
CTCGCACTCGCTCGCGCTCACACTCACACGCTCACACTGGCGCTCGCACTCACTCGAACTCACACTCACACGCTCACACTGGCACTCGCACTTGCGCTCACACTCACTTGCGCTCACACTCACTCGCGCTCACACTCCTGCTCGTGCTCACACTCACTCGCGCTCACACTCGCGCTCGCACTTGCTCGCGCTCACACTCACACGCTCACACTGGCGCTCGCACTCGCTCCCGCTCACACTCACACGCTCACACTGGCGCTCGCACTCGCTCGCGCTCACACTCACATGCTCACACTGGCGCTCGCATTCACTTGCGCTCACACTCCTGCTCGCACTCACACTCACACTGGTGGTCGCGCTCACACTCACGCTCACACTCCTGCTCGCACTCACACTCGCGCTCGCACTCGCTCGCGCTCACACTCACACTGGTGCTCACACTGGTGCTCACACTCACTCGGGCTCACACACTCACTTGCGCTCACACTTGCTCACGCTCACACTCGTTCGCGCTCACACTCACACTCGCTCGCACTCACACACACTCGCGCTCACACACACTCGTGCTCACGCCCGTCTACCTGCTCAGCAGGCTGGGCGGGACGCGACTTGCCTCGCGAACCGTAGAGCCCGCGTTACTCCGAGACACTCGGTCTCTTCTCGCCCCCCTCTCCCTGCGTCTCTCTCTCTCTCTCTGATGACCCCTGCGGCTCCTTTCCCTACAGCATCCGACTTTTCAGATCTCTCCCCGCCTCCCTCCCTTCTCTGCACCTAAAGACTGAAAAAGAAAGTAGCGGCCAAAACGCACCATGGTGAGGTCACGCAGGGCCCGGGTCCCTCAGCTGCTCGCGGAGCTCCGTCGCCTGCAGGTGTCCTTCTCCTGGGGCCGCTCCCCACGTCTGCTCCCTGCTTTTTGCCTGGGCTGGAGCTCAGTGAAAGTGCAGGATGACGCTCATAGAAACTTGCTTGTGGAAAACTGACACTGCGCTGAGTCCCACCC
>NW_007809510.1:0-1000 GCF_000696425.1 Galeopterus variegatus | reverse complement strand
ATTTTAGTTTAGCCTCTTGGTGAATATGCTTATTGTTAGTATATGGAAAAAACTATTGATTATATGCATATAAATTTTTGGCTAGTCCTCTTACTGAAGTAAGGAATTATTTTAAGCATGTTTAAGTTGTTTCTTTCCATTTTACACATACCAATTATTTCTATTTGATCTCTTTCTTTCAAATATTATATAATGCAGTGAGGAATGCTAGTAGTCTGTTCACTATCCATCCCCACCACCATCCTCCACCCCACTTTTTTTAGTAATAAAATACTAATTTTTGTTACTGATGACAGGAGAAAACGTTCAGTTTCTGAGACTAAAAGACACCATGCTGGAAATTGACATACATATGCAATTTCTAGACATCCCTCTGGCTGTATTGGCAATGGGGACTTAAGCAAGTTACCACACTGTCTAGGGAGACCTCAGGGACACCAGTTGACAAGAGAGGAGCCATAGAAAACTTGCACTTATGCTCAGGTTGTCTCTTGGGAAAACCATGGGGCATTTAATGAGATGCAGTGCATGTCAATTCTAAAAGTGCAACACCTCACAAAGGGGTGCTTTGTGTTTTTCAACTCTTCATGGAGTTGTGACAGGCAGGGGTGCAGGTGTTTGAGTACTATAAAAACAGCCCTTATGAACTGGAGATGTTCAGTGATGCAACTGCTTGCTGCCTAAACTAGAAAAATGCCCTAAACCTTGGCAGAGCTCATGCCAGAGATTTGGAGAAAATTCTACACTGTAGCTTCCTACATTGATGAGTAAATTGGGTGCTTTCTAAGCCAGAAACTATGGTCCTATTTCTTAAAATGTTATTATGTAAGTGTCAAAATGTAATTTTATTGATTTCACAAATGACAAAAATGCAAAAATTATGGTCCATTCTGAAAGACACCTTTTTCTAAGGCTGTGGCTTCTACTCCCATCAGTGATTCAATCAAATATCAGAAAGTCAGAAATTAGTAACTAACTAGATCTACAATAATACAGTTTT
>NW_007809509.1:0-1000 GCF_000696425.1 Galeopterus variegatus | reverse complement strand
AATAAATATCAAAATTATACAAATTCTATATAACATGTAGGAGAAAAGTAAAGGCCAAGATAAATAACAGTACCTCATTCCTTAGTGTCCCAGATGGCTGCAAGAGTGCTTAAGTCTGGAAAACACTAGTCTGGTTCTAATAAGGACAAAGAACCCATACGGTGATTTCAAAGAGGGACATTTTAATGTAAAGAAATATTGTTTTGATGGAGAATAAGGATATGTAAAGATAACTCTGAAGGGTACCTAGGGATGAGGGATTATATCCAGAAAAGTACAAACTGAAAATGGAAGGCCTTTCCCAAAGACTTTGGTTCAGACCTCATTTGTGAGGGTCTTTTTGCAGCCCACTGGATGGTAGAGAAGCTCACTGGGTAGCCCAGGCCAGACCTAGTCTGCAGTCACCAGGCAAACAGGAAGCAAGTCTTTAAAGTGGAGGAGAGTTGTTGACGTTTGGTGAAGATGAAGTTGGTATTCTTCTGTGGTGGGTGTCTTAAAACTTGCAGTGTCCACACTGAAAAAGCTTCAGGAGATAAACTTCCAGGACAGCAGCCATGTAGAGACAGTCCTGTCCTCCACAATGAGCAGGAGGCCTACAGGGTCAATATCAATGTTGAGAGAGCCATCAAAATGTGGTCGTTTGAGTTGACGGGTGGCTGAGCACCGCTAAATATCCTCATATCTGTACCACTGACCAATCATACAGCAGAAGGAACCTGCAAAAGAAGCCCCCTTCCTCCTGCAATGTCCCTGCAGTATCACCTACTGTAAAAGTGTAACATTATGCTCACTTTAAAGGAGAAATACTTAAAAGAATTACATCTGTTATCACAGAGCATGTATTGAAAGGTGAATTTGAAGCTGAGAAGCAATAAATTGATAATGGAACAGGAAGGGGATAAATAAATTAACTAAACCATATCTAATTAGAAGAACACCGTAAGTTACAAATCTAGACTTTCTGCACCAATTCCAAATGAAACACACAACACCTATATTA
>NW_007809508.1:0-1000 GCF_000696425.1 Galeopterus variegatus | reverse complement strand
GAGGAGGCGGAGGAGGCGGAGGAGGAAGGGCGAGGGGCGGGCAGCGCCGGCCCGGGAGCGCCGCAGGTAAGTGGCCGCGCGACTCGCTCCCTGTGCGGGGGTCCCGGGCGCTGGTTCCCGCCTTGCGAGAGGGGTTTGGGCTCCTGGACAACCTAAGTCCCCCGTCCCGCGCTGGGTGGAGGTGGCTGGAGATGAAGCCAGGTGTGAGGAGCGCGAGGCGACAGGTGCATCCTCCCGCGGGCTGGGCCGAGCTGAGCGCCCTCCGTGGCGGCGTGAGGGCGCCGGGCGGCGGGGGCCCCTTGGCACGCATCTTGGACCCTCAGGTATCCCCGTTGGCGTCGCGCGGCTCGGGCAGGTGGCCCTGCGAGTCCGTGGCCAATTGGTCGGAAAAGAGGGTGCCTCGGGGTCCCTCGGAGTGGGGTCCCTGGGCCGGAGTGGGCTCCTGGTCACCTGTCCTCTGCGGCCCCCACCGGGGCGCCCGGGGTGCGCCTTCTCCCTTCGGGGAGGAGGAAGGAAAGGGTTGTCAGTCCGTTTCTTTGTTTCGGGAAAATCTCTGCAGCCCGCAAGTGTTACCTGAACGCCTCCTGCTTCTGGGTTCCTTACCGAGGAGAAACTGTAAACTCGCTGAGATGCGGGGAACGATAGGGCGGCGTGGCGGGGACCGCGGGTCTAGGCTCCTGGAGGGCCCCGGGCGAGGCGCGAAGGACTCGGCCGCCCCGGGGGAAACCGCTCGCGGCCCGGGCCCCGCTGCGGCACTCGCCGGTGGCGATCGAGCCGGAGTCGCCTGGGCACCGGTCACCTGCAGGCGCCGGCTCGGTTAGAGAGCTGCCCGGGAGAAGGCCAGGCACCGGGCGCTTCGGTCCACCGCATCCGGTCCGGCCGGACTCGGGACGGTGGCAGGGCGGCCGCGCGCCAGCCTGGCAGTGAGAGCCCTGCCTGCGGCCCCACGGGCCCGGCCGAAGAACTGCCCTAGCGCCCGAAAGTTTGTGCGCCCACGCGC
>NW_007809507.1:0-1001 GCF_000696425.1 Galeopterus variegatus | reverse complement strand
AGCACTGTTTGTAATTCCAAGAATAACAGAAACCCATCACAGAAGCTGACTGTGTGTGTGTATGTCCCTAACAAAATGGGAGTATCTTGCTCCCCCATTCAGGCCCATTTTGGCACACTATCATACTGAATAGATTCATAAACTATCCCTTTAAAAAGCACTTAAAAAAAATGTAAGCCATGGAAGGCCCTCTCCTGACAGCATCAGCAACAATTTGTGTTAACCTCCTTAATAACTGTTGAAGTTCTGATGACATTAAAGTGGCATCTTGTTGTCTTTATTGACATTCATCTAAATATTCATGATTTTGAGAATATCTTTATTTATTTGACAACCGCTTGGGATTTTCTTTCAGTGACCTGCTTACTTATAGACTTTATTCCAAGTTTCTATTGGGTTACTTGATGATTTGTGGGTGTTCTTGTTTCTTTTGGATAATTTGAAACAATTATAAAAGTTTAGATATCTCAAAATATTTGGAAATTAAGCACTACATTTTCAAATAGCCCAGGTATCAAAGATAAAATTGCAATGAAAATTAGAGGGGTAATGAAAACCAGGTGTGTTCAAACCTGTAGCTTGCAGGAGAAACTGTATTTAGAGGGAATTTTTAAATCATAAATATATGAAGTAGAAAAAAGAATCAAGAGATAGTTATTAATTTCCAAAAGTTAGGAGCAACATATTAAACTAAATAATAATAGAAATAAAATAATACGTATAAGAGCAGAATCAAGTGAAATAAGAAACAATTATGCAATGGATGGAATCATTAAAACCATGTAGTAGGTAGAATAATGCCTGTCCCAAACCTGTCCATGGCTTAATCTCCAAGACCGTGAATATGTTACCTTACACGGCAAAAAGGACTTTGAAGAACTGATCAAAATAAAGACCTTATGGGAGATTATCCTGAATGATCCTTGTGGACACAGTGCAGCCTCTAGAAACCAATAAAAATCAAGAAAATGATCTTAAAAACTTGATTTTAGAACCACAAT
>NW_007809506.1:0-1001 GCF_000696425.1 Galeopterus variegatus | reverse complement strand
GTTCAGCCTCAGTTTCTTTTAGGTATTGGAATCCTACTTGTCCACAGATATAACCCACATTCTCTAATATTTGTTTTATAAATAATAAAGTTAATATTTTAGTCACATTTCTGAAAATATCACTTTTATCAGTAATAAAGGAGATATTTGGGTCTTTAAAAAAAAAAGTTGCTCTTCATTAAAAAGCTTTCTACTACACTAGGAACAAAATCCCAATTTCATGTCATGCCATGGCCTATATGATTGAACTGTCCTTCTCTCCAACTTTCTCTGCCTCCACTCTTTCCTCTCCCATCACATTCTAGCCTGTCTCTCCCTCTTTCTATCCTAGAGACATCACCAAACTTATTGCTGCTTTAAGCCTTTGCATTAGTTCCCCCTTCAGCCATCCTCCCACTCTAGTCTTGTCTTTCAGATTTCATTTCCAATGTTACCACCCCAGGCGGGTCTTTCATAATCACTCAAACCTCACCTTTTGTCCTATCACCCAATTTTATTTTCTGTATCCCACATATCATGACCTAAAACTATTTTGTTTTGTGGTTAATAACTTATTTCTTCTTCTTTCCTATTCACATCCATCAGCAAGGGAATGTCAACTGCATGAGAGCAGAAACGTTATTTCTTAGTCACCTCCATATTCCCAACACCTAGAATGGTACTTGTGCAGAGTAATTCATAAATATTTGTAGAATAAACTTAAGAATAAATGAATTCACCAGGTTCAGGGTTTAATCACTGTACTAACCAGCTGCAAAAAGAAAAAGAAAAATGAACAGCAAAAGGAATAAATGAATTAAAAAATACTATTAAGTGTTCATCTAATTTACTCATAGTTTAAGGTATTAGGAATTCCAGGTACAACCTTGACGAACTGTCAGTACGTATGCTTCAGAAACAACTTATTTACATTTCAAGTAATAACAGCTAGTGCTCTATGATTTACCTGTAGAATTTGCCCAGTGTCTCTGAAGAGCTGGAGCTGCACTTCCACATACAGC
>NW_007809505.1:0-1001 GCF_000696425.1 Galeopterus variegatus | reverse complement strand
CAGCAACCTTGAGGTTAGTACCATTATCTCCATTTCAGAGGTGAAGCAGTAAGTTTTGAGAAGGAGTGTGACCTGCTCAAGAACTTGTCTGTAATTAGGGGAGCCAGTTCAAACTCAATGCCCAACTCTCAAGATTGTTTAAAGGATGCACTTGGCACCTATATTAGTTTCCTAGGGCAGCTATAACAAATTACCGTTAAACAACAAAATTTGTCTCACAGTTCTGAAGGCTAAAAGTCCCAAATCAAGGTGTAGGCAGGGCCATGCTCCTGCTGAAGGCTCTAGGGAGCATGCGTCCTCGCCTCCTCCTAGCTCTCCTTCACAGGTAGCTGCTCACTCCCATCTCTGCATTATTCCCCAGGTGTATCTCTGTGCGTTCTCTCCTCACCAGTCATTGGATGTAGGGTTCACCCCGCTCCAGTATGACCTCATGTTAGATTAATTATTGCAAAAATCCTATTTCCAAATAAGGTCACAATCTGAGGTTCTGGATGAACATGAATTTTGGTGAAGATGCTACTCAACTCACTACCATAACTTTATAGATAACTAGATATATTGTGGACCATTAATAATTACAATTATTATGGAAGGACTATCTATAAAGTAGTGTATTTCATTCTGAACTTTTATATTAATTGCACAATGATAACAACAGTAAGAGAACTTCGTATCACTTTAGTTACCCTGTTGTATTTGTACTGTGAGCGTCATGGTCTTGTTAGTATGAGTGATTCTACCTTCTCCAGGAAACAGCTTTCTGCGGTGGATCTGGCTAGGGTCAGGGTGTCCATTCGCACTTCAACTTCAAAATCCTGAGAAAACTTTCACAGCCCAGGATTACAAGGATAACACTACATTTGATTTTCTCCAAAAAGAGATTTCCATCTTTAATAAAAAGTAAATAAAGGTCCATATGTGTTCAAGAGGAAAAAAGGCAAAAAAAAATAGGCCTGGTCAGTTTTAGCTTCTGGTTCAGATCCAAAGCAGATAACTCCAAT
>NW_007809504.1:0-1001 GCF_000696425.1 Galeopterus variegatus | reverse complement strand
GGCGGGAGCACCGCCGCACTCCCAAGCGGCGCACTGTAGCAGTGAGCCACCGGGCCGGCCCCGAGAACGATGTATTTTAAATATAGTGGTTTTTGTCTCTTTTCCTCTGGAATGATTCCCCAGGGCTTTTTGTTTGTGTATCTGTTTATTTTCCTTTTAAGCCTTTCATGACAGTGAAATATTTGAAGAGTCTAGGCCAATTGTACAGAATGTCCCTCAATTTGGATTCATCTGATTATTTCTTCTTGATTAGATTCAGGTTAATTCATTTTGGCATAAATACTGCATAGGCGACATTGAATTTTCCTTAGTATCCCACATCTGAGGACACAGGATTCCCTATCATCAGTGATATTATCTTTGATAATCTGGTTAAGTGGTGTCCACCAGATCTCTCCATTGTGGAGGTAGCTTTCTGACTTTGCAGTTGATGAGTAATCTGTGGAATAGTACTTTGAGACTGTGTGAATATTTTGTTCCCCAACATTTTTTTCCCAGAATGGCTTTAGCATCCTTTGAAGAGTCTTCCTTGAATCCAATATTACAGTAGTTGTAAAATGGTCATTTTCTATATTTAGCTTTACTGCTACGTTTCTTAATGAGTGTTCTTAGTAAAGAAAAGCTTTCCTGTCCACCCACCTCCAGGACGTATTCACTCTGACGCTCTTGGTGCTTAGGTAACACTGTCCAAAATTCCATTCAAATTCAAAGTCAAAATCCAATAGGTCCAGCTTAGGAGAAGATGATGCAACTTAATTGACAGATCTACTAAGGCTGAGGCAAGAGGTTATTTCTCAAAGAAAACCTGAGGTGCAATTATTAAGATCAGGAGACATGGAGGCCAGGTAGGCAAAAACAACAGCTGCCCTTAGATCCAGGAGTTCATATTGCTGGGACTTCTTTCCATCACTGTGTGAGACATCCTAGTCCCCAAATAGCATAGTTTTAAAAAGATAAGAGAAAAAACACACTACCCCAAAATATCAGAAAGCTATCCAGGA
>NW_007809503.1:0-1001 GCF_000696425.1 Galeopterus variegatus | reverse complement strand
GTTAGGAAAACTGGAGCTTATCTTTTCATTATCCTTCCAACTCAAAAACTATGCCTAAGGTCTTTAGAGAAAAAGACATCATTCCTTTGCTCTTTACTGTACTGGGAATTGGCGTAATGATCTTCGTTTAGATTGTCATTTAAATTCATAGGGCATATCATAGGACTGTTGAATTTATTCACATTACAAAGGAAGTCCAAGATACTACATCAACACACTTACTGAGTGCATAATGAGTGCATAGTTCTGTGCTCAATACCAGGAATAGAATGACAGACATGACTAGTTTCGGCAGTTGTAACCTTATGCTGTTTTTCCAATAAGTAGGCTGACACAATACAGGAACCATCCTACTTTTAGTCCCCTGGGAGAGACGAAGAGTGGGTCTGGTTCGTGCATTTGTTCTTTATTTTGGTTCTTAATTTTGTTCTATATTTTACAGGATTGATGATGACTAGACACTTTGAAAATTACGGGTGCTTTTCTGGGACTTCTGATACCCTGGCTTGTCTAGATCCTCATTACTGCATTAGTGTTGTTCGAAATTTGTACCTCTGAATTCATGTGTATGCACCCAGACATTACTTCTAATGTAGCCCATGGGGCTGGGCCCAAGGGGTTGGCAGTCCTAGCCTCTCCTCACTAACCCTCCAAGAACTAGCTTTTTCCTCTAACCCTCAGAGAGCCATCGTGTGGAGGCTGTTACCCCACTGTATTAGCTCCCTGTGGCTGCTGTTATGTATTACCACAAACTTAACAGCTTAAATAACACAAATGTGCTATCTCACAGTTCTTTAGGATAGAAGTCTAAATGGGTCTCCCAGGGCTGAAATCAAAGCATGATGAACAGGGCTACCTTCCTTTCTGGAGGCTCTAGGAGAAAATCTGGCATCTTGCCCTTATTAGCTTATAGATGCCTCCCACATTCCTTGACTCATAGTCCCCTTGGCCTCACTCTTCAAAGCCAGCACCATTGCACCTCTCTGTGTCTTCTTTCCATA
>NW_007809502.1:0-1001 GCF_000696425.1 Galeopterus variegatus | reverse complement strand
AGGTCTGAAAGCTCAAGGTGACTCTGGGGAGCTACCAGGAGTAGGAGGCCTGGCCAGTGATAGCACAGGAGAGGTGGGAGGTGGCCAGGTCATGAGGGGCCAGCATGCTGGGCTAAAACGTCTGCTCATTGTCCAAGGCTCGGGGGACCTTGGAGGATTTGAAGCTGAGAAGTGGCACAATCCTGTTTTAATAACATCCAGTGAGAATCGGGTATGAAAAAGCCCTGGAAAAGTTCTGAGTGGTATTCCCAAGCAGTGCTCCACACGGCGCTCGCTCAGGCCCTAAGAACTCCACGCGAAAGAAAGGGTCCATGACACACACACACATTTATATACATCCAAAATACATATATATTATAAGTTACATATATATTACTGTACAAATCAGCATCGTGGTTTGCTAGAAAAGAAATATATAAACGAGGGTACTTCAAAGGTCTATGGAAAGATTTGTATTATCCCTTAATTCTATTTTTCCAGGAAGTTTTTGAAGTACCCTCATACGTATCATATAAAGGAAGGTAAAGGGTCTAAGAAAGGGTCTAAGAAGGTCTGCAGTAAACAAACTTTTGACTTTTTAAACTTTTTTAAACTTTCAACTTTGCCAGCTCCAGCATTTTCAAACTAACTCGACCACATAACCCTACTTCCTTTCTCTCTCCTACCCTCATGATACTTATTAACTTCCCAGAGGAGTAGCAGGTTGGGAGAAAGGCTGCCAAATAGTTCCCTTTTCCCAAAGTGCTCTCCTTTTCCTTATGCAGCCCGTCTCCCCTGCCCCTGGCTGAACCCATTTCTAGAACTCTCCAGCAGCAGCCCCCCATCCTTGGCTGGCCACCTGGGCGGCTCCCAGCTGCTCAGCCTGTAGCAGGTGAATGCAGCCCTCACGGTCACTCGCATAATCCAAAACAGCAGATAATCTAAAAGCCATTTATTTTTGGCATGCTTAAGTGGGTTTATTTTTACTTTATCCTTACCTTCCTAATTTGGCCTCACTCAGA
>NW_007809501.1:0-1001 GCF_000696425.1 Galeopterus variegatus | reverse complement strand
TGGAACCATAAAGGAAGAGTACATATAATGAGAAGAGGAGTGAGACAAAGACAAGTCCTTAGAAAAACAAAACATAAGATATATGTGTAAGAAGAGACAGAAAATATGAAAAAAGGATAAAAGTCAGGAGACTGTGATGATACAATAGGTAAGGAAGAGATATTTTCAAGAGGAAAGTATTCCCCGGGTTTAGATTTTGCTGAAACCTCAGTGTAGTACAAAAACAGTGATGTGGATTGTGTCCCCCATGTTTTATGTATTAGAAGCTTAAGTCCTGCTGTAACTACTGAGGGTGGGAGATCCTATTATGAAAACTGAAAGGTGAGGCTTTGAAGAGGCGATTAAGTTGGTTTGCTGTGATCGTAGGTGTGGTTCTGAGGGCTTTAAGGAGAGTGCATGAGCAACTCTCTCTCTCTGCTCAGCCATCTTCTGCCATGTTAGACCCCCTCATTGCTGTAAAGCCACCACCTAGGAAGACCCTCACCAGATGCGTTGGCTGGACTTTGGACTTCCCAGCCTCTTAAATTTTAAGCAGTAAATTTTGTTTTCTTACAAAGCACCCAATTCCAGGTATTTCTTTTATAAGCAACAAAAATGGACTAATACAAGCAGGCTCGTGCTTAACTAACTGTACAAGGTAGGCCAGCAAAAACACCATGATTGTGATACAAAGAAAGGAGGGGACATAGAGTTTGAGTCATTAATTTTGACTGGGAACACTCTTCTTTGTACACTCCACGAGAAGTAGCATCAGTATAGTAGCAGCTAAATCAGTGGCATCCAAACATTTTTGATCACACATCTATCTCAGTAAAAATAAAATTGAATGTGATTTTCATACATGTCTATTTTAGAACATCATGAATATAACAGTGGTGGGAAGCGTACCTCTAGTCCTATTTATTTGAAATTAACAGATCCAGTAGGAAACGAAATGGAGGAGAATATATACAGCTGACATGAAATCTTGGAACCGGAGAGTGAAATGTGAGGAAAAGTGT
>NW_007809500.1:0-1001 GCF_000696425.1 Galeopterus variegatus | reverse complement strand
CGTCTCGGGAAGATCAAGGACCCAGAATTCTGCTGTCAGATCAGCTGCCTGCCCATTAGAGCCTCAAAAAGACCCTCTACCATGTGTGAGCCAATATGATCCTGCAAATGAGCCCATTTTTCTTTTTCTAGCTTGTCCAAACTTTATCTGAAGAAAACTGTCATTATGTAATATTTCTCAAACACTCTTGATGTATGCTTCACATTTGGGGAGTGTGTGTGGCCGCATGTATGTGTGTGCATGTGTGTGTATGTGTGTGTGTGCATGCAGTGGGAATGGGTGAGGGGGCCGTGAAGAATAAGACGTACATACAAAGTAGTGAAACTGGATGGGGAGATGCTCCGATTGCAGAAGAACAGATAAGCATCCAGGGAGAGCCTCAGGTCAAAGTTCAGCACCTGGAAGGTCACACCGATGAAGGTAATGAGAGAAATAATGTTAGCTCCAGAGAGTCAGAGCCAGGGATAACTGAAAAGCCAAACAGGCAACAAGTAGCAAAGACAGAGATAGACTCAGAAGGCACCAGCCAGCAGGTAGGCGGCAAGGCGGGGGGCATGAGGCCTAGAGAGACAGGTCAATGAAACCACACCTCCAAAGCCCGCCCTCCAAGGCCTTCTATGATCTGGCCTCTATCTTTCTTTCTGGCCTCATTTCCTGCTAGTTCCCATTTGACACCTTACATGTTGTCAAATTAAAAATGCAGCCTATTCTGTATGCTGTTTTCTAGCTTCTCGCCTTTGCTCTTCCTGTTCTCTATGTCTAGAAAATCCTTTCTCCCTTCTTCTAAAGATACCTCTCATTTTCTAAGATTTAGCTTTATGGTCACCTCCTCCTGGAAGCTTTCCTAGCTCCCCAAATCTTCAGGCTGGGTTCAATACCACTCCTATGTGCTCTGATGATATCCTGCCAATTTCCAAGCTTCCTCCTAAGGGAAGATGGCAAAGAAGTTTCACGTCAAGGGGCAACTTTGAACTCTGAAAGAGTCATGGCTGCCTGGGGCA
>NW_007809499.1:0-1001 GCF_000696425.1 Galeopterus variegatus | reverse complement strand
GGCTTCTTCTTGGAAGTGGCACTTGTCACTTCACACATACTTCACCAGCTGAAAAGTCACATGACCAAGCTGATGTCAATGAGGCAGCCAAGGAGAGGGAATATTTTAATGAAATATATACTCTATCACACGGATAGCAAGCTCTTTTTATTTTATTTCATTGTAACTAAGGGGAATGGGAGATGGGAAACCATATAAGTTAAGAGAATTTTTTTAAGTGGAAATAATTGATGATGTTTAATTATAATGGGCAAAAGGTCTAATTATAAGATAATTATTGAATGTATGAAAAAAAGAAGGGATGGTTGCTATTTTGAAGTTTCTAAGAAATCCAAGTTATAAGGGGAGGCCCTGGCCCTATAGAGGAAGAATTTCTCCCTTGCTAATAAAAATTTAAAAAAGGAAAAAGATGCATTCATCTAGATACATTTATAGGTTTGTTAAAGGGCACTAGATGGAATTCCTGTATGTATGATGGCTTCTCCTTGCTCTGTGCAGTAGAACACAGGAAATCTGCTAGGACAATGGAGAACATTAAGGAATATGTCAAAGGTTAAGAAAAGTGGGAAAGTTCTGGAACAACCACTATGGCGAAGAGTAGAGATGGTGGAAAGGAAAAATACAGTCAAATTGCTAAGCAGTCCTGAGGGCTAATTTGATGTTGCTGATTATAAATTTACAATGTCACCATATGCCCTCTTGTGGTTTCTCCTGCTGTGTTTGCTGAAATGTAGACAAAATAAGGCAGTTGAATTGCATTATGCACAGTTAAGAGTTTTGACAGATGGAAGTGAAGAAACAAGAGGAACAGAAGATACTGAATTCTTGGCAAGAGTGTTAATAAAATTATGAACTATGGAATCTAAGCTGGAATCAGAAGAAACAACTCACAGACTGGGAGACTATATTTACAACCATACATCAGATAAGGGGATAATATCCAAAATATGTAAGGGACTCACAACTCAACAGCAAGAAAAATCAAAAATGGGCAAAGAACC
>NW_007809498.1:0-1001 GCF_000696425.1 Galeopterus variegatus | reverse complement strand
TAAAAGTTCTGAACTGAGAAACAACAGGATAAGTATGCTACTTAGAAATTTTGATGGTAAATCCCAGGGGTGGGGGCAGGGGAAGTGGGAACAACTTAAAAGTGTTACTGGTGATGTTTTCTAAGGTGTGGGACTAGTATGGGGGTTGGGGACAAGGGACAATTATACTTTATTATAAACTTTTAACACTGTTTGATTTTTTGCATATATTACCTAAGAAAAAATTAAAATTTATAACAATTTAAAACCCCCCTGCAGACCACTTTTCCCCCACCCCAGAAAAAGCATATGAGCTAAGCTTTATGTGTTTCATAGGTCAGATAGCCAGATTTCCACTCTGATGTTTCTCTGGAAATAAAACTATTTTGGTGTTCTCAGTGAATGCTCTGACTCATACCTGGAGATGTGTTAGCATTTGTGACTTCAGAGATTTCTTGATTTCTCCTGTTCATGTGAAGGATTTTGTAATTTTCCTCTTTCTTTGAATTTTCCATGTCCTGGCAGTTATCGGGGACTGGAGAAAATGCCCGTTCCACACTAGAGAGTGGGCAGAGTGTTTTGGTAAGAGTGTTGGGATATAACTTAGTCATACAATAAAAGGATTGGTTAGGATGAGGGTTCTGATCTGCAGCAGGTCCTCTAATATCCCCTGAAACTGAACACTTTATAGAGCTTTGGTGCCTTAGCAGCTGGGTTTGAACTGATCCTGCCATTTACTAGCTTCCTTGACCTTGAACAAGTTAATTAAACAGATCTAAGCTTCTGCTTTCTCATTAAGAAAATGGAGACAATAATAATAGTTTCTTCTTCTTAGAGTTTTGGTAAAGACTAAATGGGACAATGTATGTGAAAATGTATGTAGTGTACTTATCTGGAGTTGTCAGTAAATTAGTTATGATCAGTATTATTTTTAAGAACAATGTTGAACCTGTGCAAATCATCTGTATCTACAGTTAGCATAAGTGGTACTCAAAATAATATAATATAGTAAAAAAAAAAAA
>NW_007809497.1:0-1001 GCF_000696425.1 Galeopterus variegatus | reverse complement strand
CTGCTAGCAAGGAGGGCATACCAAATATGGTTATCTGCAATAATCAGGAGAAACAATGATCCGAGGAACCAAAAATGTAAAGAAGAAATCTTAATAATCAGAATTACCAAATCAATAAACATTTTATATTGAGTAAGAAGTTACTATAATAATGGAAACTTTAGAAATGACACATCTGGAAAGGGAAAAGTACAGGATTTATTTATTTTTTATTTATTTATTTATTTATTTTTCCTTTTTGTCTTTTTTTTGTGACCGGTAATGGGATAGCAACCCTCGGTGTCGCGCCCGCACTGCGCTCAACCAGTGAGTGGACGGTCTCTATATGGGATCCGAACCGCGCTCCCAAGCGCCACACTCTACCAAGTGCGCCACCGGGCCGGCCCCAGGATTTAATTTTTAATTTTGTGTAAACTTTTGGCAAAAATCCCTGTAGTTCACATCTAGGAGCTATTCCTAAAATATCTTTGTGATACACACTGCTTTTAATAAAATTATGATTCATATTTTATATTACTCTTCTCAAGAATTTTGCACTGCTGTAAGATAACCAGCTCTTGCAATTAGCAAAACTCAATTTAAAGACAAGTGAATTCTCAAAAAATATTTAAATTGATGGTGTTCAACCACATAATTCACAAGATTTCTTTCTGTTTTAAAATTCTGTCATTCTTGAACTATGTCTTCTTGCATCTCAAGAGGAAAATGAACAAAATTAGGATTTATATAGCTGTAATAAATGTAAAACCAATTTTCGCAATATATGGCTGCTCCCTCCTGTGTTGGGCCACCAGCAGTTGGAGAGTATAGAATCTCATCTCCTCTAGTCTCAGTGCATTTGGTTCAGGTTCTGATGGAGCTGACACTGCCCCATCCCCACCTTGAAGGCACAATACTTTGGCCTGGCCAATCAACATCATCGAGCCCCCAGCCCCCAGTATTTGCTTCATGGGCATGTATGTGACTCAAACAGGTTCAATAAAACACACCCATTTTTTTTT
>NW_007809496.1:0-1001 GCF_000696425.1 Galeopterus variegatus | reverse complement strand
CCAGGCCAGGCCAGGCTCCAGCACCTGCTCCCAAGGGGCCTCCTTGTATCTTGAGGCCATTTGATCGTGTCTCCACTGCCCCAGGTGTAAGCTCAGGGGACAGAATCTGTGTCTTAATCTCCCCCCACACACACACCACGGTCCCTCTCAGCCATGAGGAAGCTGTCGCTTGGAGGGTCTGAGCAGTTTGGCTACTGGAGAGTGGCCGTGAGCAGACGGAGGACCAGCAGGCACCTCTTGGTCGGCATTAAAGCCGGGCCCCAGGCCGGTGAGCCCCCCAAAGTTGGTGAGGCTGGACATTGACCAAAGACTGAGAATGCAAGTCTACAGCAGCAGTTTCCCTCCAACAAGTCACACATAGAAAGGGCCAAAGTCTCTGCCTCCCCCGGGCGTGCACTTCAACAGGCTTCCTCACGACCGGCACCAAAGCCACTTGTGCACGGGCAGTTCACGCATCCCCGTGACACTCCCGCAGAGCGCTCGGGGACGCCTGGAGTGTTGGGCCTAGGACCCCGGCGGGCAGGGGTCCCCTGCGCTCTTCGGGGGCTGCTGCTCAGGGCTGAAGGGCAGTTTCAGCCGTTTATGTCCTTCCCGCTCTTTATCGGCCCGCACGTCCGCGCAGCCTGGACACGGCCGCCACCTGCCCCTGTCACAGCTCGGCCTCGCGCCTCCTGCGGATCCTGCCTGCGACGCTGCTCGTCCCCAGACCCCGCGGAGACCCGCGGGTGCCCCGATCAGTGCGGGGAAGGGATCCCTGACCCCAGCAGCGCCTCCTGGGAAAACGCCCCCACCGGTGTCCCTTGCTTTAGAATGAGCAGCTAACGAAGTGCTTCTGATGGAGACAGTGACGATTTCGCCACAGAGAAGTCACAGAGCGTGTCTCTGTGACCGCAGGCAGCTCCCGAAGCCGCGCGTCCTCCCACAGCGGGGTCCCTCCTCCGTCCCTGGTCCACGTCCTCCCCGGAGGGGACAGCCCGACGGGGACAGCCCAGGGAGCAGCG
>NW_007809495.1:0-1001 GCF_000696425.1 Galeopterus variegatus | reverse complement strand
TGTGTTAACATTCTCAGAAGTCTGCTCCTGAATACATTTATTTTATGACTATATGTGTTATATACTATATAAACATTGTTTTTCAATCCACATATTCACAATTAAGCCATTCAACCAGTAGATCCAGTAGGCCTCATTAATGATAATATTGTCAGGGTATTCCCAAAGAATATTTTCTTTTTATTCCCTTTACTTCTCACCAACATATAATTTTATTACTCTGTAAAATATAAATATAAATAAAATATAAATAATTGTTTCTTGAATTAAACTAGCTCTCCATTCATGTGGGGATATACTGTAAAAACTTTTAGTTTGTCAAAACCAGCCAAACAAACAAGAAATATAAGCAAAACAAGTGATTGATGTAATTAAAGAAATAAAAATTAGTTGCTGAAATTTGTTTTTATTTTTTTTTAAATCTCTCAATGTTTTTTTCTCAAATTTTCAAGGGTAATAAAAAGCAAACGCTTAATGTTAAATAACAAAAGCCATTACATAGAGCAGTGTAAAAAGTAACAAAATAATTCATCACATATTTTTTTCTTTTTCACACATATGTTAGATGCTTTGAATAAAATTTAAAATATATATAGTAAGAGATAATTCTTAACCTCAGAAGATTAAAAAAAAAAAAAATTTCACACATATGTTAGATGCTGTGAATAAAATTTAAAATATATATAGTAAGAGATAATTCTTAACCTCAGAAGATTTAAAAAAAAAAAAAATTAGCCCAAGATTGTCACAAGAGAGACATAATTTTATTCAATCTTTCTATATTTTTTAGGCTAGAAGATACTTTTTTCAAAAGAAATCTTAAGACATATTTTTAAAATCATTGAAAGAGAAGTCATGAAAAAAAGAATTTATATTTACAGAAAAAAATTATCTTAAACTTAGTTGGGAAAATTTAATTTAGCACTAAAATCCACAAACTGCACATTATTTAACATTGTAGAATCAAAAAATAGAAACAAATAATACAAAGCTCCACTGTA
>NW_007809494.1:0-1001 GCF_000696425.1 Galeopterus variegatus | reverse complement strand
TGCAAATGTTTTCTATTGCTATCATTATAATAACTATTTTTTACTATTGACTCAGAGAAATGTATTAATTTTCATAGGATAGTGATCACTTGTAAGATTATATGTTCGTTCTTAAAAAGCAGTATTGTATTTAAAAGAAAACAAGCCAAAATGTACAGAATGCTAAGCGCTATACAGAGTCCAATGCCTCTGAAAATGTTCTGCAGATGTGAATGTGCTAAAGTTCTGTCTGGGTTTTGGAATCATCTATACATGGATTTGAATTTTAGCTCTGCCTAAGTCTCCATTTTCCTCCCTATTAGCTAAACATAATATAGTTCTTACCGTAAATAGTTTTGTTTTTTTATTTAATACTTAAAACTCTTACACATAGGAAAAACAATCAATAGTACCTAAAATTAAAATATTGCTAAATATATTAATATATCACGAATATTTAAATAATAAAAATAGGCCTTCAAAAATACTGAAGGTGCTAGAGCTTTCATGGTTTAATTTAAGGATATGACTACCATTCAACTGCCACTAAACTGTCTTCCCAATTTGCCAGGATAGAAAATTAGACTATTAATGTCTTTTCTAATACCATTTTAGTATTAGAATAAATGAAAATACATGATCAGGGATTTCATAAAAAGAAAAATTATAATAACTATTGCTTCCAATAATTGTAAATGCTCAACCTTCACCTTAACTGAGGAAGTGGTGATGATAATAAATAAATTATCATGATAGTTCATAAATTATGATACTAATAATACATAAATTTTTTCCTATTATGTTATTAAAGGAAAACAAACATGAGAAACCCTTTGAAGACAAGTATCCAGTAAAATAAGCACTTTCATGCACTAGGAGTGGTGGCAAAAAATGCCACAATATTTTATAAATTAACTTGATAGTATGGAGTAAGATCATTTAAAAACTGATATTCATTTACCAATCATTCCAGTTCTAGAATTATTTTTTTTTTCCTTTTTGTCTTTTTTACTGACCGGTAA
>NW_007809493.1:0-1001 GCF_000696425.1 Galeopterus variegatus | reverse complement strand
TTTTTTTTTCTGTTATCTTTTTCTGGTTTTGGTATCAGGGTGATGCTGGCCTCGTAGAATGAGTTTGGGAGAATTGCCTCTGTTTCTGTTTTTAAAAATAGTTTGATGAGAATTAATTCCCTTTTAAAGGTCTCGCAGAATTCAACAGTAAAGCCATCAAGTGCTGAGATTTCCTTTGTTGGCTGACTGCTGATTACTGCTTCAGACTCATTGCTTATAATTGATTTGTTCAGGTTTTCTATTTCTTCTTGGTTCAGTCTTGGTAGTTTGTATGTGTCCAAAAATTTATCCATTTCACATGGGTTTTCAAACTTGTTGAGTATAGCTGTTTATGATAGTCTCTGATAATTCTTTGTATTTCTATGGTATTGGTTGTAATGTCTTCTTTTTCATTCTGATTTTTATTTGGGTTCTCTCTCTCTCTCTCTCTTTTAGTTAGCCTAGCTAATGGCTTGTCTATTTTGTTTATTTTCTCAAAAAACCCCCAACTTTTGTTTCATTGATCTTTTGTGTCACTTTTGAGGTCTCTATATCTTTTAGTTCTATTCTAATCTTAATTATTTCTTTCTGTCTACTAATTTTGGGATTAAATTGTTCTTGCTTGTCTAGTTCTTTGAGGTGTAGTGTTAAGTTGTTTATTTGAAATCTTTCTATTCATTGATATAAGCATTTATTGTGATAAGCATCCCTTCTAGTACTGCTTTTGCAGTATCCCACAGGTTTTGGTATGATGTGTCTTTATTTTTGTTACTTTCCAGAATTATTTTGATTTCCTATGTAATTTCCTCTTAGACCCATGGGTCATTCAAGAGCATGTTGTTTAATTTCCATGTATTTGTATAGTTTCCTGTTTTGTTTGTTATTGATTTCTAGTTTTAACCTATTGTGGTCTGAAAAGATACTTTAAATGATTTCAATTTTTAAAAATTTGTTGACATAATTTGTGATGTATCCTGGAGAGTGTTTCATGTGCTAATGAGAAAAATATATACTCTACCGTT
>NW_007809492.1:0-1001 GCF_000696425.1 Galeopterus variegatus | reverse complement strand
CTGAAAAGCTGCCCCCCAGAATAGCGGTAGCAGTGTGTAGTCTTCATCAGTAGAATTGATCAAAAGATGGATCTGTTGCATTGGAGGGTGAGACTATATTGGATTGTGTTAGTTGAATTAGAATGTGTTAAGTCAGTGAATTTGGGGATACATAACTCAGTGATCAAGCTGCTGTGGAGGAAAAGGTTACAGAAGAAGAGACAAGTGTTGGTGATCTTGGGACCAAAACGGTGAGGACAAGAACTCAAGCAACATTTGGCCAGATAGAACAGAGGACACATTTTGTTAGAGTAGCACAGGCTGCAGTCCTGTGTCCCTGTCTTGTGTTGACGATACTTGGAAATGCCATATTCAAATTAACTAATGGTGGAGGAAGGACTGGGGAGTTTTGACAAGTAGGGTTTACCTTTTATGTTAATAAAGTATGAGTGCATGTGACCTTACAGGACTGGCATTAGCTTCGACGGTTTGAGTTTTCTTATTGCAAATTTCTTGCATATACTGATGACTTGGTTCTAATTAGCATAAATAAAGTAGAAGCTTGTGTGCTTCATCTCTCCTGTGGGATATATTTGCTGTTGGGAAATAAACCCCAGCAGACGTGTAGGAGAGTCAACAACTCCCACCAGCAGTGTGTGGGAGAGCCTGGGCCCCACCCTTTGCTGGCACTGGGTCATATCTATGTATGACATATATACATATTATATATATATAATCTTTGCCAATCTAATGGTTGAAAATATGTTTTTTTATTTATTTGACTTCTAAGGAAGTGAACATTTTTCATGTTTTTGTGTTTTTTAATTGTTATATATTTTTTCTTTTGTGAATTTTCTGTTCACGTCCTTTGCCTACTTTTCAATTTGTGTTTTTCTAGATTTTTAAGACTCTTCTATGTATGTTTTGAATTTTCTTCTAATTTGTCACTTTTACCTTCTAGTTTTTTGAAGGTGTTTTAAATGTACAGAAAATTTTAGGACTTAATATTTTATCTCACTGAA
>NW_007809491.1:0-1001 GCF_000696425.1 Galeopterus variegatus | reverse complement strand
ATTAAAATACTCCTCCCTTTTCAAACTCCACGTCTGTGTAGCTCATTATATACTTGAACCAAAACAACATATCCAAACAAACATTCCAGGGCCGGCCCGGTGGTGCACTGGAGAGTGCGCCACTTGGGAGCACGGTGGCGCTCCCGCCGAGGGTTTGGATCCCATGTAGAGACTGGTTCCCGCTCACTGGCTGAGCGTGGTGCGGGCTCAACACTGAGGGTTGCGATTCCATTGCCGGTCCCCAGTACAGGCGCAACACCGAGGATTGCGATCCCGTTACCAGTCAGTAAAAAAGACAAAAAGGAAAAAAAATAATAATAATAAATAAACATTCCAGAATATTTGCAAAAACATAAAACAATGCTACTCTTCTCATTCAGTAATTTTTGGGAAAAAATAGATATTTTTCATTAAAAAATATAATTTACATTAACATGCAATGTGTTCATTATTATTTTAAATGAATGAATAAATATTTTGAAAATGTCTCAGTTTTAATATCTAATGTGATAAATATCAATAGTCACAACCTATACAGCCTAAAGGTCTTTGGAATACTCAACACTCTTTTGGAGTGTGAAGGGGTCCTGAGACCAAAAAGTTTGAGAACTGCTACTCTAGGCCAAACCTCCTCTGGTCAAGAGCACAGAGTACAATAAACTTCACAAAGGGAATTACTGTGGAGGAAAGTTTCTCATTAGAAGCCCTAACAAGAGAACGAGACACTAGACCAGAGTGTCGTCTCCACCGTAAGCCTGGGAGAGGGGCCAGGAGGATTTTTATGAAAGGTGAGTGGCACCACCCTGTGCAATATAAAGGGCCACAGGATGGAGGTGGCGGGAGTCGTGATTCGCACAACGGCTGCCCATGTACTGAGGAAGGAGAAACCTACGGCGATCATCTGTTAACCTCCCTCCCAGCACTCAGAAAACACACACCCTCTGAGACCCCTTCAGGGAAGTGGGGGTTTGTGAAATACCTGAGCCACTCACAGTTGTCCC
>NW_007809490.1:0-1001 GCF_000696425.1 Galeopterus variegatus | reverse complement strand
ATGTCATTTTATTTTTAATAGCTGAATAGTATTCCACTGTGTGTATATGTACTACAGGGTTTTTTTAATCCATTCATCCATTGATAGGCATTTAGGTTGATTCCGTCTCGTGGCTATTGTGAATAGAATTGCGATGAACATCAGAGTGCAGGTGTCTTTTTGACATATAGATTTCATTTCTTTTAGGTATATAAGCAGTAGTGAGATAGCTGTGTCATAAGGTAGATCTACTATTAGATCTGTGAAGATACCTCCATATTGTTTTCCACAATGGCTGTACCAATTTAGATCCCCACCAACAATATAAGAGAGTTCTTTTTTCTCTGTATTCTTGCCAGCATTTTGTTATTTTCTGTCTTATTGGTAAGAGACATTCTAACTGGAGTGAGATTATCTTATTGTGCTTTCAATTTGCGTTTCCTTAATGAGTAGTGATATTGACAATTTTTTCATGTGCCTGTTGATCATTTGTATGTCATCTTTTGAGAAATGCCTATTCAGGTTCTTTGCTCATTTTTAAATTGGGTTATTTGTATTTTTACTGTTGAGTTGTTTGAGTTCCTTATATTTTTTGGACATTACCCCTTTTCTGATATGTAATTTGCAAACACTTTTTCCCATTCTGTAGGTTATCTCTTCACTTTGTTCATAGTGTCCCTTGCTGTGCAGAAGCTTAATGGCTTGATGTAGTCTCCATTGTGTATTTTTTTCTTTAGTTGCCTGTGCCTTTGTAGTCTTACTCAAAAAAGTGCTGCCCATTCAGATTTCATGTAGCATTTCCCCTTTTTTCTTCTAGTAGTTACATGGTTTGGGATCTTAAATTTGGGTCATTAAAACTTTGAGGTTTTTTTGGTATGGTGAGAGAGAATGGTCTAGTTTTAGACTTCTGAGTGTGGTATACAGTTTTGCCAGCACCATTTATTAAAGAGGCTGTCCTTTCACAGTGTATTTTTTTTTTTTTTGGTAATTTTGTCAAAAATCAGTTGGCTGTAAGGTACATA
>NW_007809489.1:0-1001 GCF_000696425.1 Galeopterus variegatus | reverse complement strand
AAAATATATTAGAATGCTTCTTAATATTTTCCATGTTATGGCACATAGAAAATAATATTTGTATCATTCTTTGTGGGAAATGGGAGGAGGGTGTTAAAGGCTTGAGGGTGTTAACTGACCTGGGATTCTGACCACTCCAGGACTAATCCAGCCACTACAAGGTTAGGGAACCAATTTCCCGACATTTGTAACCCATTCACAACTTTGATCTTTTGGTACTTGGAGACTTCCTGTAACCTCTAATACAGACTGTGCACGATTACATAGTCATCATCCTGGGACCTTCTGTCACTTCCCTCCTGGGTTAGATCTCCTGTTTCCTGAATCTCCTATCTTCCTCCTCCTTGGTTTACTCTATTATTTTGCCAATGCACATACTCTAATACTTGCTTTTAAAATGGGTCCATAGGAAGTAAATATCTTGAATCCTTGCATGTGTGAAAATGTCTGTATCATGCCTTCTGAATTTTGGAAACAGTGTCTTTCAGTTTCCAGTGTTGCTTTTGAGGTAAGGAATGATATTCTGATTCCTGATCTTCTCTATATAGTCCGCTATTTCTTCTTGTGGGAATTTTAAGATCTCTTTATCTCCAGAGAGTTGTAAAAGTTCATGATGATGTACATTGGTATGGGTCTTTATTCACGTATTATGCTGTGAACTTGGTAAATCTTTTTAATATGGGAGCAATCATTCAATTTAAGGATTTTGGGGGGGGGGTCTGTGTGTATATTAGTTCTTTGGTAATTTCCTCTGGCAGTTTTTTCTGTTCTCTGTTTTTGGGAGGGGACTCCTATTACTTGAGTGTTGGAAAGACATCCTGAATTGTTCTCTTAATTTCCTATATTTTTTTCTTATTTTCCATGTTTTTCTTTTTGCCTCATTTTTCTGGCAGACTTTGTCAACATTATCTTTCATACTTCTACAGAATCTTAAAATTTCTTGTTTTCTGGTAGGTCATTTTTTATAGTGCTCTGTTCTTGTTATATAGACCCCAATACCT
>NW_007809488.1:0-1001 GCF_000696425.1 Galeopterus variegatus | reverse complement strand
TTTTTTTTTATCTAGGTTGTGTGAAAGGAGATGTGCTCAGTCTTTGAAATTTAATTGAGCTGTTGTGCATTTATGACCTGTGCATATTACATTAAAACTAATTTTTAGTACACGTCAACAATTTAAAAAATGTGAGAAAATAAATTTATTAGTGTGATATTGCCATCCTATCATTCAGGTGTATTAAAATGTATTAACAACTACACTGTTATTAGTTTTCAAAAGTATGCTTAAGTTTCTAGATTAAAAACTAAGACATACCAAATATACCACCTTGTAAGTAAAAGGGGTACCATGTAGAATTATTTTAAAAATTAATACAGAAAAACATAATACCCCAAACTAAGGAAATACAAGAGGCATAATAAAGAGCAGAGTGTAAACTGGTAAGTCCAATCCAATATGTATTTATTATGTTAAAAAGTAAACAGAGGCACAAAAAATTTTTAAAGAGTTTATTTGTGCAAACGACAATTCATGAATCAGGCAGCTCCAAACCGGAAGTGATTAAGAGCTTCACCAAAGGAATGTAAGGGGAAGGCTTTCGTAGAACAAACACAGAAGTAAAGCTAAAAAAAAAAACCAAAAAACAAAATACAGATGCCTTATTTGGTCTATCCTGTTAGAAAGTCCCTAGCTTTCCAGTAGCAGGTTCGTTGGCTACTTCTGATGAATTTAGCTTAAGTTTTCTTTTTCTTTATTATAATCATGTATAATAAATAGCTCAAGTTAAGTTTCATGTATGTTCACAAATCAAACAAGGTTGAAGTCACTTATGAGGCCTAACTGAACTTATCTGCTCCAGGATACTTCAGACCTGTCCTCCAACTTAATTTACTTTAACAATCACGATATTAAACAAAAGTAGACTAACTACTCTTGTCAAAATTAAACATAATTTACTCAATTCAATTGGATATTTTTTCAAAAGATATAGCTAAAATATAAAAATCAAGTAGAAAAAAGAGAAAAAAAAATTCTTTGTAATTTGACCAATAATT
>NW_007809487.1:0-1001 GCF_000696425.1 Galeopterus variegatus | reverse complement strand
TCTGCCATTTGCAGCAACATGGATGAACTTAGAGAAAATTATGTTAAGTGAAATAAGCTAGACACAGAAAGAGCTAAAAAAAAATAAACAAACAAATAAACAAAAAAGAAAGAAAAAAGATACAACAATCACCATAATTTGTTGAATATTCAAAAGGAGAGAATGGAAGTGGGGCCACCAGAAGTGGGAAAGAGGGAGGGGGATGAGGGGGTTAGCAAGAAATTGGTAAAGGGCCACAGAAATAATTACATTGTGTTATGATAAATATAGTAATAAATAAATAAGTAATAAATAAAACTGATTGGATTTCACAAAAGTACATTTTTTCCCCCATCAAACCATGAGTTCCTTCATGGAGGGGGCTAAAACTTCTCCATCTTTGAAAATCCAAGTCAGCACAATGTTTGTTGAATGAATGAGTGAATAACAGACAACATTAATGAAATATGCCCAATATTGTTCACAAAAAGACCAATAGTTCCTCATGTGAGGCAGGGGCAATAGAGGACAGAGTCATACCTTTGGCAGATGATCCAGGATCCAAGGGAGGTCTGTGGGTTTCGAAGCCAAACTGAATTCAATTTTGAATCCCTATTTTGCTTCTTATGACTGTATCACCTTGAAAAACTTACCCAACCTCACAGAAACTTAACTTTCTCTTCTGAAAAAGGGGGATATTATACTTAATTTTCTGTGTGGTATGGTAAGATATATGAGATAATATTGCATAAGTGCTTAACACATTATCCAGAATATAGTAAGCATGATATAATATTTGAATTGGAATAAGAATTAAATATGATAATATCTAGCACACTTCTGCTACACTGTAGGCATCCAGAGACAGTAGTTGTAATTGTAGCTTGGTAATTTTTTGCAATTTTTAATATGACAGAAAAACCCATTGAAAATATAATTTCTTATTTTAACATGGAAGCAAAATTGGAACTCCCCATTCCTCACTTCCCACAGGAGAGGATCTCGCCTTATTGATTTTCTCT
>NW_007809486.1:0-1001 GCF_000696425.1 Galeopterus variegatus | reverse complement strand
TGAAAAATGCATTTTTCTTTGTGGACAGCACAATGTGAATGTTACAAAGAGCTCAGAGGCCAACTCTAAATTCTCTGTTTTAGAACAGGAAATTTATTCCATCCCACATTGTCCCCCCTCCTATTCAGAACTTCAATTTACTGAAAATTCAACAACAATAAATTTCTAAATCAAATGATGAGGCATACCTCCACACAGGTTTCTATTTCTGTATACTGATTCATAATAGGAAGGATGGTCTCCATACTACTATATTCCACCAGATCAGATTTGTTCCCAACTAATATCAAAGGCAGCCTGAAATAAACAGGGCACATTATAATAAGGAAGGCAAAAGACATTAGACTTACATTTTAATTTGCATTATAACTCATTCTAACTAAAAAAAGCTTTTATTTAATCTCCCCAACATGAACTCTCTTCTATAGTCAGAACAAGCCCCCTAGATAGCAGGTTCATTCATTTATTCGACACAGATTTATTGAGCACCTATTATAAGCCACATACTGTTCTAATATTAAGGACCCAGGCAGAGAAGGTATCTGCCTATTCTAATAGTGAAAACCAGAAAATGAATTTCCAGTTCACTAAGTGCTATGAAGAAAATAAATAAGGAGATATGGGATACAGTAATGGGAGAGAGCTAACTATATATAGTAATCAGGGAAAAACCTCACTGATAAGGTGATGTTTGAGCCAAGAAGTTAAGGACAAGATGGAATCTGTCATGTGAAGAGCCAGGGAAGAGCTGGTTGGGAAGAAGGAATAACATGTGGAAAGGCCCCAAACTGAAAAAACATGCTGACAGGGCCAGAGAATAGGAGAATGCCAGGGTGGCTGGAGAATACTGAGCAATGGGAAAGAGATATGAAATGGGGCTGGAGAGAGGATCAAAGGCCGGACACACAAGGACTTAATACACTGTGGCAAGGAGTGTGGGTTTTCTTTTCTTTTCTTTTTTTTTTTTTCCTTTTTGTCTTTTTCCGTGTCCGGCAACGGAT